>NC_092857.1:46486475-46626475 GCF_039878825.1 Excalfactoria chinensis
ACAATGTATTTGAAAAGAGACAAAAAATAATTTTTAAAAAAGTTGTTTAATTTAATTTCCATTCGACCCAAATCTCTCTGGGATGATTCTTGATATGTTTTGACTACATAGCAAAGATTTTTTTTTTTAACACAAGCGCCTTCAATAATTCCAGTTTACTAGCAAGAAACCTGAAAATATTAATGATTTATGACATTTTATGACATTTTGTATGACATTTTTAAAAAATTGAATATCGTTTCTTTCACTTTTCATTTTATGAATGTAAATGTAAGTTTCAAATCTCAAAATATATTGTAAAATGTCATCTGAACCATTTTTTGACAGTTGGCCTGAGTTTGTTTGTTTGCTTGTTTTAGCTGCCTCTTGGATGATGTAAGGTAAGTTATCTTCTATATCCATTAGAATATAGCTATATTCCTAACTCTGAAAGAAAAATAATTGAATGGCAAAGGCACTAGAGCTTATGATGCTCAAGTGTTATATTAACTACCAGTGAAGTAATTCCAAACCCCATCAGAAAA
The DNA here is from genome assembly GCF_039878825.1 of Excalfactoria chinensis. Taxonomy (NCBI): domain Eukaryota; kingdom Metazoa; phylum Chordata; class Aves; order Galliformes; family Phasianidae; genus Excalfactoria; species Excalfactoria chinensis. The sequence continues at coordinate 46,487,000 of NC_092857.1, forward strand.
ATGGCAAAGTTGCTCGCATCCAGCGCTGTTGCTCTTTCCAATGCACAATGGTCATAGGAGACATTTTCCCTCATCAGAAAAGGAAATGTTGAAATAAAATTACCATTATTTTGAGGTATGTTTTGTTTTTGTAGAGATAAGCTCTCTAATACTAGGAAATATCAAGTCACTGCATTCAAGAAACATTCAGATGTTGTGCTGAGATTTAGTATGAGATATTAGTGAAAAGTGGGTGACTGGACTGGATGACCTTGCAGGTCTTTTCCAACCTTGGTGGTTCTATGATTCTAAGATTCTAAGATTCAACTTACACCTTTACTTAATTCCCTTTTATTAAGACAGGCCATTAATATTGCTGTTTACTCCCTTATTTGTGTCGCGGTCTCATAGAACAATGGAATAAATTCAGCTCTGGAAACTGAGATCCTACCTTTCTCTTTGTCCTTAGATTCTTTCATGCAACCATAGTTATTTCCTGGCAGCTTCTGTGAAGCTCCTGTGAATCTTTCAGTGTAAAATATGTGCAAATTTCCAGGTTTGTGTCGTGAACTGTCCTGTGATACGAGGCTCATCATCTCTTGTGGATTTTGGAATAGGCTCAGTGCCCAAAAGAAAGCACAAGTCAGGGGAGGAGGCACGCTCATGGCTTCTGTTATTTGTGTTTTTTTGTTTTATTTTCTTAGAAGGTGAGGAAAACTGGAAGGTGGCTGATGGCTGCTAATACAGAATTTTAAACCTAATACAAACAGATTGTTATCTGTAGAGTGCAGCCTCTCATGGATGGACTTAACGTCACCAGGAGTTTTACTCCAAATATATGAACACCATTATATGTAATAAACAAGCCTCTGAATCTGAGTAGCTAGATTTAGTGTCCAAGTTCTGATATCTCTGCAAAATATCAATCTCTCACATCAAATTTATGCTATGAAAATATTTAATTAGCTTTAAATCATAAAGAAAAAAGCCACAACAATTTCAAGAGAAGGCTATTTACATTGCCAACTGAGCACAGTTTGAACTGGAGATCATAAAGTGAACACTGTCCACTGTGAAACACTGAAGGAAATGTGAAGTCCTGAGGAAAATATAATATGCTCACTCAATCAGGAAACCTGCGTTGCCACAGTCAATATTCAGTCTGCTGTTTCCTAACTTACAAGTGGTTTATTTTGAAATGTCATTAATTTTCTTTTAATAATTCTGTTTCCTTAGTAAGTTAGCTTAACACAACTAAAACACTAATTTCAGTGAAGACATGCCAGCTTGAGGAGGAGCATTTGATCAAACACATTTTCACATGATAATTGGGATTCAAATTACCTATTTTACTGAATACTTAGTTCCAATAAAAATGCTTTTCTTTTGATTTTTTCATAATATTAGACTGCACTGGAATAGAACTCACACTTTTATATTTAGATCTATAATGACTCAGTCAAAGAAAGCTGGGGAAGTTAAGCCTTCTTGTTCACAAATAAAATCTATTGTTATTTATATGAAAGATTTTTTACTTCGAAACATAGTTAAAAATATTTAACAGTGGCAGAAAGAAGAGAAAGTTAATAATTTGCCTTAGATTAAAATACAAAAAAAAAAATCTGGTAAACAACAAGAAACAGTGCAGATTTAGAGATACTCTCATGATGTCTTTCATAAAACTATTTCAAGGCACAATATTTAAACAATAATAAATAAATTCTCTGCCATTGGTTTCATACCTGGAAACCTCAACAAGAAAAGTGTTTGGCCGTGTCGACTCACTGCATATCAAACTATGCTCTCTGCTGGAATTCCCTTTAAAATGTGAGGTCATTGCCTACTTTCCATTTCAAAAGTAATTTTAGTAAAGATTCATTAACATTCAGTGCTGAATCACAGCCAAAGAGACCTTGATAGGGAAAGGTTATTGTGTCACAGAAAGGATCAAATGTAAAGCAGAAAGTCATAACTTGTAAGAAAAAAAGCATAATAATACTAGCACAATTCTCTTCCCTGCTTTTTTTATGTGTAAAGGACTTAGTCATTACAAAGCCGTTAAGATGTTTTCACAGCAATTTTCTTGCTGTCTAAAGTTTTTGCTTCTCAACGGACAAAAGCTATTTCAAAAATTGATTTTTTTTTTTTTAATTAAGAAAAAAAAAAAAAAAAAAAAAAAAAAAAAAAGTTGTTTAAACTGCAGAATTTCCATTTTTTACCAGATAGCGTTTCAGCTTTTTCATTATGGAGCTTGTAAGTAGTTAAGAATATCTCATAGAAGGTAATTTGACAAACTTCAATTTTCATGTGGCAGTTTGTTTCATTTCAGAATCCTTTGTGATAACTGAGTGATTTAATGTGATTTAATGAAATAGTGTAATGTTAAAAGCAAAATAACTTAAAATGCAATTCAAAACCAAATCCACCCATTAATACAAAATCTGAAAAGATTCCAATGCCAAATGTAATCTACAAGTAACACCAGGTACTTTTTAGATCTGTTCATTCAAGAAGTTTTTGGTTAAAACTGAGACAATTTCACAAAAGTGAGAATATGTTCAAGTTAAACAGACTCTCTAAAGAAAACAAAAGAAAACAAAAGTTGCTTTGGTTAATATTTTCTAACCAGCTCAAGGAAAACCTGTGCTATTAATCTGTTGAGAAGGCTGAGTTGCCATCCCTGGTTGTGTTTAAGAGCCATTTGGATGTGGTGCTCAGGGATATGATTTAGCAGAGGTTTGTTAGAGTTAGGGTACTATGGTTAGGATGTGGTTGGACTTGATGATCCTTGAGCTCTTTTCCAACCTGAGTAATTCTGTGATTCTATCAGTCTATGAAAGGCATTTTTTAATGTGGACTTTCACATTTGAAAAATTGTCAGGTTTTCTTTTGATATTTGTCCTATGCTAACTGGTTTTTTACTAGCTGAAACCTTTAACTGTAGGAAGCAGAACCATTTTTCCACTTGGCATCCTTATTTTTATGTGCTCAGTCTTTTCTGAGAAACATCTGTAGGAACAGCAATTATAAAAATAGTGTTTATGTAAACAAATGTTAGCTTCATATTCAGCACAACTCAAGTCTCCCCATCTATTGACCCAAAGCAGTACTGTAAATGCTGATAGCATTGCAGAACCATTAAGAAAAAGAATAGTGAAGCAATTCCATTCTCCTAGCTTTTCAGAAAGACAGTTTTCTAGCTAATAGATATTGACAGTGTTCTGTTAATTTCAGTAAAAAAAATGGGTAAGCAAGAATTAAGCTAGAATGATACAAGTGAAAATACAAAGAATTAGAAAGCCTTTTGCCTCAGAGCCTTATAAAAAGCTAAGTTGAGGAATCTAAGTGTATTTCAAGATAGATAGGACCATTAAATAATAAGATCAAATAAATAATAAGATCTGCTCTCTTGATCATTCCTGGGTAGATTCTCCATGTTTTCATGGAAATTCTTATAGCCTCTATGTTGGGAACTCTAATGAGCTTTCTCTGAAGACAGTTCCTTCCTTTAGCCCAAAGAAACAGAATTTGCTTGTAGTAGAACCATGTCCAAAAGAGAAATCAAACATTTCTAAGCGGAAATAGTTTGTGCATGCCCTAGAACAGTATCTCCAGCCAATCTTTCAAACAATTGAGGAAAAATCAACAGTTTTCAGAACCACAGCTCTAACATAGTTTGCTTTGGTAGTAAAGTTCCTGCTTTACTGGCGTGCTTCATGTTTTAAGTCCTCACCCAGAAAGCAAGAACTGGATTGCATTCCTTTCTCCCTCTGAGCAGTTAAAATACAGATGCCTGGCTTTTGGGACAATGTTCTATTACTCTGACAAAATCTCATGCTGAAACTAAGCCACCATGGAGAAATGAGTATACCAGAGTCAGGGGAGGATATGTTCAAATGTACCACAGAAGCTAATCACTATGTTTAAGATCATCATTGAAACCTTCAGCTTGCCTGTAAGTCCTATTGTACAAAGCCAGTTCTTACATCTGCCGCTAGCTTTTGTAACTTAGATTGGATACTACCTATAGCTGAGATGTAGTTTTCTTTTACATGAAATACTCTGAGTACAGTTTTAACCCAACTTGTGACTAAATTCTCTTAGAAAGGTTTTTTTCTGTATTTATTTGAACAGCAATTCTGAAGTATAGAGAGAGCCAGATGCAAATTTAGGAAGGAGAACTCAGTGTTCAGTTGTAAGTGAGAGTCATACCTGCTGCTCACCCGAACAATTAAAATCACAGAAGTGAGTGATGTATGGTTTTAAAATAATACTTTAAAAATTCTGATGGAAAACAATAACACATTTTAAATAACCAAAGGAAATCAGAGCTCTATGTTAAGTAATTTGTTTATCAAGCTTGATAGTATCAGCACTGATTAACAACACTGTTAACTAACTAAAGAGGCCACAATTTAGAAGACACTGGAAGTCCAAGTTTAATTTTGAGTGTGAACTGAAACTAGCAGGATTTAATCCTGCTTTCCTGGGATTGTTTTACTAAGGACCCAAAATGTACATGAATGCAATCAACTTCTCTCCCTCCACTCCCTCTTCATATGAACAATGTATCACTTATTTAGTATTATTGGTCTAAGCAGGATAAATGTGAAGTATACACATGAGAATCTTAGCCAGGCTCTGGGAATACTCATTTCTTTGCTGTGTCACAAAGTTTTGCATGGCTTCAGGAGAGTTAATTATGCCCAGACCCTACAGAGGCTATAGCCTACTTGCCTGTTGCCAATCACAAACTGAGAATCTCATCTTTACAAAAAATAGCAACAAATAGAAAGAAACACCAAAGTGCTAGTGGGTAGTAATGTTAAATTCGCTGCAAATCAGAAGGTGCATAACCGGAGGCCAATATAGTATCTTTTAAGCATGTACAAACGACTTAGAGATTTTGTTTTGTTTTGTTTTTATACCACAGTTTAACTAGTGCACATAAGGAGTAATACAGCTCTACATCACTGAACTCAATTTCAAGATCAGAAACAGGAGAAAATAATTGCATTCCCTGCAGTACAGCAGGGCATGCTTTCCATTATTGGAAAACATACTGAGAAACACATATGCAAAAATGCAACTTCAATTCCTGTGAACAAACTTCAATCATCTAAAGAAAATTTAAATTCTAGTCTAAAAAGGACGTGCACAAATTTTAGCATACATTTTTCAAGTACATGGGCAAGAACTGGATACAGAACTGGATAGTGATGCTGAAGTTACAGGGTGGTAACAAAACCCAATGGCAGTTTGAAGGACTCACCTGTAGCTGTTGCAGGGACCCTGGGAACTGTGACGATCCACCCATACTCAGTTTCCTCACATGATAACATAAATTCAATATAAAGATTGCCAGGTTCTCAAACCAAAATGCTGGAAGGAGTGTGGCTTTCCAATAAAAAGATGAGAACAACCTTTCCTTCAGTTAATTAAGTCTTCTATCAAATTACAAAAATTATAAGTACAATATATTTATTTTTTCTAGGCCATACTTTCAGTGGCCTCCTTACTGCTATTCCATCAGCAGTAGCAGCATTCCTCAGATGGTCAAGGTGTAGATTTCTCTTATTAACAAACTAAGATAACCTTTATCAAATGTAGATATACCCATTCTCTTCTACCAAATTTAAATTCTGAGCTAAAATTTCCAGCACCATCCACTAACAGTCTACCACTTTCCTTGGCAATTTACAGTGAGATAGTTCAGTTCCTCTCAGGAATCTTCCAGCTTCCATCCCTGACCTCATCTCTATCAAGGGACTTGGCCACATTTGAACTTTCAAGTGTAATCAAATAAAATATGTCTCATTCTTTGCTCTTCCTAAAACCCTCGTGTCAGCGTAGAAAGATGAGTCTAATTCTACTGTGACCAGTTCCTTGTGGTTGTGCCAAAGTTTTGCACTGAATAACCTGTGTCTGCACCACTAAACTTTCTTTAATAAGGCTGCCCACTAGGAATGGCCTCCTATCCCACACTAACTTCCAGGGCTCTCTTAGGAAGACGAGACGCCATTGCTGACACATAGCTGACACATAGCTGACATGTTTCAGAAGAAACAGAAGTATAAATAATACAAGGATTGTTATAGCAGTTGACTTCAGTTCCATTGTCTGTAAATGGAATTGCACTATTTCAAGTACATAAACATAGCCTTAGTTTCTCAAGTACCTTTTGTCTCTGTTTTGTCCCCCCAAGCATGTCTACATGGCTTGGTGAGGATACTGACAAATTCTATACTGTAGAAATTGTAATATATTACCAATTTTTTATATCAGTCAGACCCTTAAATGCCCACCTGGCAGCATCTATGCCAGATTTATTCCTGGACCAGAAGTAATGCTTTAAATACCTTTATGCTATCCTTTAAGTTCTGAAAGACTTATTAATTCTTTCATGCTTCGCAGAGGTAAAGGAGATTACAAAATCTCTAAGAAATGCTTTTGCAGCAATCTTCTAGGAAAAAGACTGGTAGCTGTCACCAATGTTTCTGTCTCAGTAAGCAGTTCAAAGTCTGTTTCTTAAATAAATTTTGAAATAGAGGTCATTTTTGTTGTCCAGAATTTCTCAGTCTCTGGAAATGGGACTTGAACAGAAATAGCTGGAGCTATAGCACTACTGGTAGTGGAAAAAAGCTACCAGTTTCAACATAAAGCTTGCAGATCCTCTGAAAGATTTGTAGAAATACCTGTGAGGAGTCTCCAAAGGCTGGAAAAACAAAACAAAACATAACAAAACAAAACAAAGCAAAACAACAACAACAAAAAAGATGGTAGAAGGGAAAAAGAAGAAGAGAATTTAATGCTGCTGCTGATAGCCTCATAAGCAGAAGCAGCACTTGAATATAATTTAAATGAGGGTGCCTACATTGCATGTTGTGTAATTGCAAGGAATATTTGAACTGAATTCAAAAGCACTCCTTAGGTACCAGAAGAAAAGCAAACTTAAGATGGGGATAATCTGGAGGTAGGATGACACTGAGCAGCTGGAATGCTGCTGGAAAATATGCTAATCTGTTTGATCTACTTGGGACGTCTCTGCATTAAGCTGAACCAAGACTGAGTCTGCATGTACTACATGCGTGTGGCATTCAGGATTTTACCTCAACTAATTGCCTGCATACACTAAGACAAAAGCTTTCTTCAGTTTTAGCAACTGTTTTATATCACCCAGAAGCCCACCACTTCCTGGAGAGCTAGCACATCCGTGTTACCCTCGTCCACCTGTGATTTAAAAGAGAGTGTTGTCCAGGAGTGCTTTATGACTCCTATAGACATCAGTTGTATCAGTACTTCTTGGGAGAGAATGGAGAAAAGAAAAAAATGGGTGAAAATACTGATCTTTGTTTCAGTGGCAAGTTAAAGTGAACATATGGTACCTATAGTGATCACCCCTGTAGAATAGTGTCAGCTACAATCAGTGTTAACTACAGCCATGGAATAGCAGAAAAGGAGTTGAAAGGAAACTATTTTTTCCCGAGTTTACACAATCTCATTATTGTAAAACACTGTGGATATGTTGATATTTCCTATACTGCTCAAGAAAAAAACCTCCATTTAGAAGCTCTGCCTATGAAAAATCTTCATTTCAGCCCCTGAGGGGATACAAATTGATTTGTGGGAACAGATCTAGTAGTTTGTGGGCTGTATCAGGGTTCATATAGAGTAAAAGCAATTGGTAATGAAGGAAAAAAGAAAGGAAATCTTGAAAATGAAAACAATCCTAACTGCTATTGAACAGGACAGTGTTTGTAGTCAAAAGTGAAGATCTTTGAACAACCAGAAGGAAAGATAATTAGTTCTTAAAACCTGTTCATTATATTCTGCAAGATGTTACACAGTCGTCTATCCAAAAAAAAACAAAAACAAAAACAAAAATAAGCAAACAAAAAAACACACCAATAACCCCTCAGAAACACAGCCAACAAGTACTGAACTAAAATGAGAGGAAAAATCTTAGTTTTGCTTCACTATTCCTCTTCTCAACTTCATTCAAGAACGTGTCTCTAAACTCCAGTCATAAACAGTTTTAACAGTCCTACTGAAAGAACTGAAGCAAGATACATTTTATTCTGGACTCTCATTCAGCAGCAATAACCACCATCTGTCACAAATGCAGTACAGAGCAGGACAACCCTATCCAAAATCACAATAACTGATTTTCAATACCTGTCAAAGAAGAGAGATGGAACATAAAAGTAATCATAACCTGTCACTGAATACAAACTAATCCAACCACGTTAAGGTGCAGATTTGATACAGGTATCATTGCAAGATGTGAGAAGTATAATATCAATAAGAACTGCAACATATACTAGATGTTTCTTGATATTTAAAAACAGTGTAAAAGTCACAGGCGAGAAAGCAAGCTACCAAATCTGTGCTGTACTGTGCAATAAATTTATGTAACTAAGCTGTAGCTCTAAACCTGAACAGAAAGGCTGCTTGATGTTTCCGCTGTCAGTTAATAAAAACAGTAAAATGAATCATCTGTACATTCCCTGAACCTTTTAGAGCAAATATCAGACAATAAATGTTTTGTATCTGATTAAGGCATATATTCAGTGCACAGAACAACTGTGGAACTGAGCTACACAGGAAGACATTCATAAATGCCCAAATTTCTCAGAATACACCTTTTATTTTATTTTATTTTCCAGTTAGAAAGTGAAATTTTGAAATATCTGTATATACATATCTATACACACACACATTATATATTTTTACTGTGGTCTCATTGCTCAAGTTCACAGCATAAGTTTTGCTTTTATCTTAGAGAGTGGTCCGCTGTAAAACAGATCTTGATTCTTTGACGTTTGGTTAGGAATTTAGACTGTGCACTCTCAGCCTCAATCAGTTGCAGTTTGGCTTTGGTTATACCGTGGACCTATTTAAATTCCACTTCCTGGATTCTACCAACACTATGCAGATATCTAAATGATGAATTCATGTGATCAGAGTTTGATTGAACTGAATTCCTCATTACTGACACTTTAAATGGAATCTCTGGCCCTTGTGACAACAGGAAAAGCCATCACATTATTTCTCCACAATTACCAGCATTTGTAAATTGCTAGGAACATAGTTGACAAGTAAAGGGGGTAAAAACAGTGAAAAAAAGCAAAGTAATCAAGACAAACAAACAAACAAAAACAAACAAAAAAATAGAATCTTAATAAAAAGGATTCTAAATCAAGTATGCTTAACAGATACAGCACAAAGGAACACTTATTTTTATAGGGGTGTATTGACACCCCACATACCAGCTCTGCCCTCTGCTGACATGCCATAGGGAGTGCAGGAGACTGCAGGGCAGTGCAGGGTAAAGCTCTAATCCTCACCAGCCCTCTGGGGCTTGTGTAATAATTCTCATTTCACCCCTCTCTTCAGAATTCTGTAGGAGCTTCTCTATTTAAACTGCCAGAACCGGCCAACCTACAGATCTGAGCATTTTCTAACCACCTCTACCTGTGCAGTCCTCTGATGAACACATGTCCTTGTCCAGGCAGCATAATTGTGTGGTACTATAAGCTGTGATGGATCATTTTTCCCTGGCTAAATAGCTGTCTTTTATCGGGTATGACTATTTAATCAGCAGAGGGCAGAAGTGCTTAGCAAAATCACAGTACGAAATTCTAAAGCTTAATTTCGATGTTCGCTTTGATAGAAAAATAATTTTGTGTCATAATATAAATCAATGACTAGAAAGATTTATTTATTTATTTCATTTTGCTTCATTCTAATGAAAGAATATACTCTACATTCTCTTTGATTTAAGGAACTGTGAACCAGATATTGCATTTAGAGAGCTCATCTGTTTTTGAGACGAGGGCACTCGGTTCATTAGCTGTACCGTGTAGAATTTTAATCACCACAGATATGTTGGTTTGCAGTTTGATGCATGGCCTCCATAGCTTTGCTGCCAAAAGTTAACTAAAAGGCCTTACTTTGTGTGGCATTTCACATGCATATAGCATTACAGAATAACATACAACAGAAAAGCATAAGTTGCTGCTGAAATCTATTCTGAAGTTGGTAATGCAAGTTGCAATGCAAAGGGAATATGAAGGGCTCACCAATACCAGAGCTTTACATCATCTCAAAGGAAAAAAAAAAAAAAAAAAAAAAAAAAAAAAAAAGCATTAGTCTGAATCTTTCGCATTTTGACTTAAATTGTTCATGCATGGACGGGATAAAATGCAAGTGTAGTTAAATGAACACATAAATGCTAGTGTCACTATATAACAATTTATTTGCCACGTTACTCCAGGCATCTTGAAAATGCAGAATTGTGTTGGTTTTACACTGTTTTGTGCTTTTTGGGAGCAGGTAGGGGAAGAAGAGAAGAAAACTCAGTTGAATGCCTCTGTTAGATAAAGGAAAAAAAGGCAGCTCCTGTGTGGTTGCAAATTACACAGTCAGTGATATAGTTCTGAGATACTGACCTCTTTACTATTCTGCACAGGTTTCTTTCTTTTTAAAAAAAGAAGTATTTGGTGGATTATTTAGTCAGTTGTTACTAAATATTCAAACTCCACAGTTTGATTATTATTACTATTAGTATTAGTAGTAGTAGTAGTAGTAATAGTAGTTTTAATTTCTATTTCTCCTGGACAAAAAGGAAGTGCTATATTTCATAAAGAAAAAATTTCAGACAATCTGAAAATCACCTGACACTTTTTATTGTCTTTATTTTATCTTTTCTTTAAACAAACATACAAACAAACAAAAACTCAAAAACTGGCAAAGATGTCATTCAGACTCAGAGAAATAATTCTATTTTCTCACAGGAAAGGGAAATCACAATACAGGGCTCCTACAAATAGACTGCATGTTCTCTGTACCAAAGTGCTTCTTACAAGTATAACCCAAATATTGTGTGCAACGCAGACAGCTGTAACAAATCCAGTCATTTTAAGATTCCACAGTTTGATTATGATGTGATGAATCTGCTAAAAACAAAACAAAACAAAACAACAACAAAAAAACAACAAAAAACAACACAAAAAATAAAAACAGGATAGGATTCTCAACATGGGATCTGTTTAGACTAGGTTCTGCGGCTGTCAGCTTTGCAGAGCAAACTACAAGGTTCCTGTAGAGCGACCTTTGAAATTACAGCATAATGTGCATTTATATGACAGTTTTCTCCAGTCATCTGATGTTTTCTTCCCCTTCTCTATCAGAATCCCTCTTATCTTGCCTACCCAATAAAATTTTTGATATCCTAATTACCTTATAAATATTATAAATATTTACCTCTTCTTTGACTCCATCTACTCTACAGAAAATGAATAAATAAAATGAAAATATTCCTTAGAAAAAGAAGCATCTATTTACATAATTCCTACACTTTCCCTTTGTGTTCCATCAGATGGTCTTGCATTCCATAAAAGGTGGAAAAATGCTGGATAATATTCTCTGTCTTTCTCATTGTTTTAGGTCTGTTCACATACACAGTTTATTTCAGACTCATGTATACATCAAGGTCAATACCCACATATATACATTTATCTTATTGAAACTGACAATAATAACAGGACAGAATTAAAAAAAAAAAAAAAAAAAAAAAAGATACATTAGCTCATGCTTATTCCAGAGTAAAATCAGGCAGTTATGAATGAGATAAGAAAATCCATAGGTTCATAGCTCACCTGCACTACCATTATATTTTTATGGTTTTGTATCTCAAAAGTAAAGCATTTTTAGTGCCGTCATGCCTTAGCACAGCCAGCACACCCTAAAAATAAATTTTGAAAAGAACTGAAAAATGTAAATTTCCTTTTTTCAAAGGTAAAAATCACTAAATGGACTTTTTCAAGTCCGTGAGATGCTTAGATTCATTTCTATGATTTTTCTACAAAATAATCTGTAGCATGATATGTTCTGATAGATCACTTTACAGTCCTTCACAGTAACAGAGAGGGTGGTGTGGGCTGCCATCACTGCCCCTGAGTGACAAGCTGCTTCCCATCCACCACAGTGTCAGCTTTTGTACCTGGAGGCACCAATATTCTCTTGTTCCCACCCCAATTAAGTCACAACAACTAATTACTTGCTTAGCCCCTCAAGTGTCTAAAGATATTTGAAGACATGTCTGTAAGAGGCTTTGAATACTCAACACTACTTTCAGAACTGACGGTTATATCAGAATCTACATTCCTTGGGCACACAACAAGACAAGGCACAAAGACTGACATAAAATATGGAGGGGGAAATAAAGAAGAATGTCTGAAAGTTTGACAGTATTTTTCACCGTGATATTTTAAAAACTCAGCAGGCCACAACAGGGGAATTGGGAGCTTGGGGAGTGAATGTCTGCTCATAGTGAACAATACTATCTTCTCTGGTAAGAACTGGTGTCCCGAATTCAAGTTCAAATACCTCATTGCTTTTTCTTTCATAAACAGGGATTATGCACTTGTCATATTTAAAATTCGTATTTATTTGCAATTAGATCTACCTCCCATCCTCTCAATTTGAATGTTGATAGATGTATTTCTCAGTTTTGGCATCTGCTTACCCTATTTGTTTTCATGCTCATACACATAGAAGGCTGAAAAGATTAAAATTAGAAGAAATATGTCCACCTACAAGCAGGACCCACTCCCACTTCTCTGCAAAGTGTCCCATTCTCCTCCCACTCACTCACTGTCATAGCATGTGAATAAAGAGAAAGGGAATGGTCTGTCATAGCAGAAAATTATTTTTTACTCATCATAAAATAATTGCTCTCAAACAGACACTGGTGGGGTAAACTTTCCATGAGGATCTACTAGTTGTAGCCATTGTCTCTGCTAACACAGGAATTCCAACACAGTGCGGAGAATTACCTTGTAAAAACAGAGTGTTTCTGTAGTTTTTACTTCTATATATTAAAGCAATTTCAATTCATTAGAATTAGTTTACTTTTTTCTTGCTTTTACACTTGGGACCTATCACAGACGTAAGAAAAAAAGCATGCCAAATTTCCTGTGTAACAATATTATTTGCACAACAAAGTGCTAATCAGTGGCTTTTCTGCAGACTCACTGAAATCATTTGATGTAATTGGCTTCCATTGGTACAAGATATGATTCAAATATGAGTCAAAACCCTTTATTTTTGGTAACTCTGCTCCAGAAGAAAGCATAGGTTTCTTATATAACACAAGATGTGACAGCATAGCATTAAACACTGAAACAATACTTCTGTAAAATGAGGAAAAACTCTCTTCTGCTGTATCAACATTATGAACAAATACTCATTTGAATATTTTGTGGGTTAGTAACTGTCTTATCATCTTATGTCCCCATCCATGCCTTAAATACTGTCTAGTCTCAGTATATACACACAGATTGTACAAATACTGCATAATATTGTACATCCTTAAATGCACAGTGATCGGTACACATTCATTTAAAAACCTATCATTTAAATGCTAAGTTATGCAAACTTTTTCCTCAGTCAGGGAATACATGTAAAGATCTAGAAATAAACCAAGTGAAACTTGATATTATCAGATGTGGCAGGTTAGTATTGGCTAGCTGCCATAGGTCTGTCCAGCCAGTCTCTCACTTCCCCTTCTCAACAGGATGGGATAAGAAATTAAGTTCAAAAACAATGTGGGTTACTTGACATCACAAACAAAATATAGTCGGAGAACATTAAGTTGATTAAACAAAGGAAATACCTGAAGAAATGTTCCAACCACCCTCTCAGTTTTTTCCCAAGGTCCTTAGGGAGCTTGCTGAGGTGATTATTGAACCACTCTCCATCATATTTGAAAAGCTGTGGCTGTCAGGTGAAGTCCCCAGGGACTGGAAAAGGGGAAACATTACTCCCAGTTACAAGAAAGGGAGGAAGGAGGAGCTGGGGAACCACAGGCCGGTGAACCTTACCTCTGTGCCTGGGAAGATTACAAAACGCATCCTTCTGGAAGACATATTAAGGCACATGAAGGATGAGCAGATTGTCCAAGTCAGTCAGCGTGGCTTCTCTAAGGGAAGGTCATTTCTGATCAATCTGCTGGCCTACTATGATGAAGTAATGAGATCAGTGGACAAAGGGAAAGCAGTTGATATCATCAGCCTGGATTTCTGCAAGATCTTTAACATGGTCCCACATCACACCCATACCTATATATTGCAGAAATATGGATTTTAAGGGTGAACTCTTCAGTGAATAAAAAATTGGCTGGAAAATCACAACCAGAAAATTGTGCTTAATGACTCTATGTCCAGGTGAATGCCAGTAATGAGCACTGTTCCCCAGGGTTCTACCTTGTATCTGGTACTCTTCAACAACTTCATCATTGATAGAGATGATGGGATTGAATGCACCCTCAGCAAGCTTTTTGATGACAGCAAGTTTAGAGATGCAGTTGATGAAAAAGAAGGAAGGGATGTCACCCAGAGGGACCTTGATTAACTCAAAAGGTATGCCCTTGTGAACCTAATGAGGTTCAACGAAGCAAAGAGCTAGGTTTTGTGCTTGGGTGAAGGTAATCCCAGATATGTATGCAGACTGGGGAAAGAACTCATTGAGAATAACCCTTCTGAGAAGGACTTAGGGTTTTTGGTTGATTAAAAAAAAATAATTAACATGAGCCAGCAATGTGCACTTGAAGCCTGGAAGGCCAGTGGTGTCCTGGGTTCCGTCAGAAAAGGAGTGGCCTTCAGGGCAAGAGAGGTAATTGTCCCCCTCCATTATGCCCTTGTGGAGGCTCATCTGGAGTCCAAGTCTGGGGTCCCCAAAACAAAAAATATGTGGAGCTTTTGGAGAGGATCCAGAGGACGGCAGCAGAGATGATCTAAGATGTTGAGCACATCTTCTATGAAGATAGGCTAAAGGAACTGGGCTTGTTCAGCCTGGAAAAGAGAAGGCTATGAGGAGACCTCATTGCAGCCTTTCAGTATTTCAAGGGAGTATATAAACCTGAGGGAAACTGATTTTTTTACACGGGTAGATAGCGATAAGACGAGGAATAGTTTTAAACTGACAGAAGGGAGATTTAGATTAGATGTCAAGGGAAGTTTTTTACTGAGAGCGGTGAGGTGCTGAAACAGGCTGCTCAGAGAGTTTGCGGATGCCCCTTCCCTAGAGGTGTTTGAGGCTAGGGTGGATGGAGCCATGAGCGATCTGATCTAGTACACTAGTACTTGATCTAGAGCCTGAAAACCCTCCCTGTGGTAGGAAGAGCAGTAAATATGAAGGAAATAACTTGCCTCTGGGAATCATGGCCCTATATTCTCCTGTGTCCAGCTCACTTCTGCCTTTCACTATACACACTCTATGCTTTGCGATAAAGAATTGATATTTCTTATAGACATTAAGTGTCCAAGTCATAATTACATACATTAACATGAATACCTACCACTCTGTTTCTAAGATACACTCCATAAATAGATACCCCTCAAAAAGATGTAATTACCAAAACAGGAAGACCAAAAAAAAAAACAAAAAAAAACATATTGTAGGCTGCCAAATCTCCTTCTTTTCCCTGTAGCACCTTAAGTTTTATCTTTTAAAATATTTTTGTGTAAGCTGAGCCCAATTTCATTGAAAGGGAGGCTTTATCACCATCTAACAAATAGGTAACTACAGATTTCCAAGTCTAGGTAAAGTACTATTAATATTTTATGCACATCTGCATTGTTGAAAAATGATAGAAGAAAAAGAAAAACATTTGCAACTTATAAACAAAAAATAAATAATTCATGTCATCTGAATTGTTTTGTACTACTTCTATATTACAGAGGTATGACACAGTCTCAAGAGTACTCTTCCAGCTTCCATCAATGCTTTTTGTCCAGATTACATTTCTAAAGTCCAGCTTTCTTTTATTCTAATTTTCAACCTCAAATACTGTTGCCATAATCTTTCGTCTTTCACTAAATTCAAAGAAATGTCTGATAAATCTCTTGCCGCTGCTGCTAAAAATTGTCAAATTATACATCTGTGGTTTGACTTTATCGAATGAAAGATAACCATTAGAATCATTCATTTCTGTAATGCACTGAGGGCTGGACAAAAGGTGGGAGTGAAATACAAGACAAGCACGCAGCAAGAAGCCCAGTAATACTGAAGTGACTTATTCAATCCTTCACCCTTTGTCAGTACAAAACTTCCAGTTTAAGTCATGATGAAAAACTCAGTTTGAATTGTGTGCAGCTCTTACCACTGCAAGAAGCCTGGGCAGGGGGGAAATATTCATATTCCAAAGTTCATTTTTTATAGCTTAGTCCTATGATGTACTAGTTTAGCATAGTAAAGAAAAATAGCATCATAAAGAAGATCCCTTAGATTTATATCCTGTCAAAATCTACTTCATGAGTGTGCTAAAACTTGCGATTTGTTCTGATAAAGAAAAGTTACTTTTTATCTTCAGGCAGTGAAATGGCTCTGTTATCAATGACTACAATCATTTAGAGCACCCAGGATGCTCTGAATGTTAGCTTCATAGCAAGCAGATATCTTACAGAGTTTTGTCCAACTCTTTAGCTTTTCTTTCCATCAAGGCAGGGGATGTTTATTCAGATATTCATTTGGTTAGAAGAAAAACATGTATTTCAGTGATAAAATATCTAGCATTTAGCTCACCATTTAGCATTAAAATATTCAATATTCAGTTAACCTTCCCATTGCAGGTCAATCGAAGGAACCAAGAAGCGCAGATAAACATTAAATCTGAGAATTAGTTCAGTATATCTCCTTGTAATGTTTAAATTCAAAGATCAGAGTATATCTGTCATCAAATAATAGGGGTACGGTATTTTTTGAGGTACTTTCAGAAAATAAATTGTTTATTCCCATGGTATAGGACTGAGATTGTAGATTTCTCAGTTTTTACATATTTAGGGTTCTTACTTGCTTCTGGATAGAGTAGCCCAGTTATTTATGTGCTTTTTATGTTATGTTATTTATTTATTTATTTATTTTGGATGCTTTTTGGTCTGTATAGCAACACCTACTGTGAAAAGCCAGCACGTCACTGAGCAGCATCTATAGTTCATACTGGGAAGTGCCTGTATCAGTGGTCCAGATGACACTGACATAAGGTTAGAGTTTTCTGCCTTCATATACACTGAAATTGCAGATCTTAAAATAAATAAATAAATAAATAAATAAATAATTCAAAACATACCCAAGCCTCAGCAAACTCACTGCTCATGAAAAGGGAAAACTAAAATTCAGACAAGTTATGCATTATTGCACTGGCTAACTTATTACATATTTTCCTTCCTTGGTTACTGCAGAGGAAAGCTGTTGGTATTTGGGGAGTGGATTGTATAAATCCTTATGCCAAGCAGCTGACCATTTCTAGCCTTAATGATATGTCTGTGTAATATTAAAACCACTGCATCTCCTGCTAGAAGGAGACTACAAAGCAGAGGCAACTATCCAACAGCACCAAGGTTACTTATTATAGCAGCACCTGCAGTATCAGGAGAAAATGAAAAGAAATTTCCCTTTCTGTTTTGTAGGAATCTTCATATTCTTGCACAGATTTTTCTAATCCTACATGCTGCATCCTAAGGATTCTCCAATTTTACTCAACGTAGCTACAATTCACTGAGTCTTATCTGCTACAAAACAAGCAATTAGCTAGGAATTGCCAAAAGTCAACATTTCCAGAGCAAACACTTTCACCTCACTAAATGCATGAGCAGGAAAAAGAATAAATTTTATAGTCAGTATTAACTATTACCCATGCATTTTCATAGCCTTCCATGATAGCTTATGATAAACAATAAAAATATATTGTCTCTAATAGGGAAAGACAGACAAAGACTGCACTGTGACACAGGCAAAGATATGCTTCTAAAGATGCCTGAAAGGTTTATGTGTATAAATCTGTGAGCAGGGATACAAATAGCAAAGAATGACACAATACATTTTTTTTTGCATGTTGTAGTACAATTCAGAAACTACATCATTATTCACTTGCCTTCCTGGAATAGCATACTTTGAATTAATGGGTGGTATGTGATGCTACCCTCAGCTATCACTGGAATAAAGTGCATGTTAGATCAGTAAGTATGAAATAATAACTTAGAGCATCTGAATTCAAGCTAGTGCTCTGGGTACACTTGCTGCACTAGGAGCATAAGCCTTCAGGACACTGGTTGCTTAGAGGATCACACAGTACAGAGGAGAAGCTTTCAAGAGACTTTCACAAGGCCAGATTATATTTCCAGTGTTAACTTTCCCACTGAAAGATAATGTAGTCTCAACAAATGTTTCTAGGTAGAGTAATTATCACATGGTATCTGGCCTCTGTCCTTCTACAGACTGAGCAAGGCAGACGAAGGTTCAGTGATTATTGTCCTGTCCCCGTGTCAGTTATTTTGTTAGGTGTTTCATTTAACAATGCAAAATTACTGAGGTCTATTTTCTACTTAAAAGTTATTGCTTCAGTGCCTGACCTTTTGTTTCCATTTTTAGTATGCAACAGTCTGTGTCACGCATTGTTTTCAGACTACATAAATATAAGAAAGACTGGTGTATCTCTTCAGTGATACAAAGCAATGCATACAAAATAACTGAGGAGAGACAGACGTAATGTACTATGTACCCATATAATCTATTTCACAGAACTAGCACCCACAGGCACACTGAAGTAAACCACTGTATTCCCTGTTGATTTTAGTGACTACTTGACTCTCTGAAATACATTTTCAGACCTTTCTTTTCGCTGAGTTTGATGAAAAAATTCTTACGTTAATGTCTGAAAGATGAAGCTACATGCCTTGGGAAATCCTGCTTCCTTTGTGATAGACTAAGACAGAAGGTCTACTATAATCATTTCTTCTGCACAATTATTTAAAATCTGCAGGTTTTTATAGAGACTTTGAAGACAATTTTTTCTCATGACTCTCCTCTGGACTAGTTCCGAAGGATCCACGTCTTTCTTATTCTTGGAGCCTCAGATTTGAACACAGTATCTAGTTGGGCTGTCATGAGAACGGAGTAGTGCAGAAAATGACTTCCCTCATGCTTCTTCTGGTTCAGCCCAGGCTATGGTTAACTTTCTGGGCTGCAAGTTCGTATTGGGAGCTCATGCTCAGTTTCTCACTAATCAACACTGTCAAGCCCTTTTCCTCATAACTTAACTCATTCTCTACTAAGACAGTTTTGTTTGTTTGTTTGTTTGTTTTCTGAGGATTCCCCTGATCCAAGCACAATATCTTGCACTTGGCCTTGCTGAACTTCATGCTCAGGCTTGATTCAGGCTCTGAGCAACCTAATCTAGCTGTAGATGTCCCTACTCACTGAAGAGGAGTTTTTTAGATGTCATTTAGGGGTCCTTCCCAACTCAAATGATTCTGACTCTGATTCATGAGGTTCACATGCCTTCCTCTCTGTGTCCCACTATCATCTCATCAACAAAGATATTAAATAGTATTTTTCTTTATAATTCTTATAATAAAGGCTTTATACGGTTATAAGGCGCAGTTCTGTACTACAGGCGACAACATCTGTATGTTTTTTACATTCTACATGCTGTTAGTCACAGCAAAAGAAATATACAGCTCTTCCTTTAAGAAGAAATTTTAAGAAAAGACTCGACCATATTCACATAGGTGTGTGAAATTAGAGTTTCTAAAAACTTAAGAGGATAGGTTTGTCAGTGCATTAATTTTTTAGTCTGCTAATGTTAACTAATGTGAGACTTACAACCGTATGTATGAGAAATGAATTCTATTTCTCTCTAAAAAATTCCCCACTGTAAAATGTATGCAGATTCCTTCCTTCAGCAACTGCTTACTGCCTGATTTGGTAAAGCTAGGACTATAGCCCTCACTGGAACACACATAAAGACTTCCTGTTATTTTTAAGCACATACCTAGTTATATATTACAGCTAGGAAAAGCATGAAGAAACAGATAACCATTCATAGAATCATAGATGCAGATAAGTTGGAAGAGACCCTTAAACGCCATCTAGTCCAATTCCCCTGCAATGAACAGGGACATCTACAATTAGATCATGTTGCTCATTCACACATTTGCAGAAATCAAATTGTATTAATCTATATTTACAAGAAGTAAACAACAATAAACACACACACACACACACATATGTACTGTATAAATTTCTGAGAGGATTACTTCACCGTCACTGACAACACACAGCTATCCTATATTATCAAAGGAGCCCTCTGAAGAAATAACTGCTTTCATTCTGCTGTGTGGTTTGCTTTTGTTAGGCTGCAAATATGAATTCTTTCCTGAATACCAACAAACCCCAAGTTATCTCAGAGGAGTGAAAGATGAAATCACAGAGATCACATTAAAGCTGGTTCAAAGTTATTATCATAAATGATCAGCCACACAGATACCCTACCCCAGAAAAAAACACAAGCAGTCTTTGCACTTACTTGTCTTTCAGACAAAGCCAAGGGTGTGTGTTTAAGCATGTTCTGTATGGGGAGTTGGAAAAATACATTTAGAAAATGTGTGAATAGTGATATAAACCATTAATCTTTGTTCAGCATGAAAGGGAATTAAATCAAAGTTGTACTACAAGAGCCACGTCCTGCTCAGTTAACTCTCATGAGGAGTTATAGCATCAGTGTAACCACAGACTTGAACTGGAATCCATCAGAATGAGTAAGCAGGGTTTACCTAAAAAGATAAAAATCAGCTAGGTAACAATCTGCACTAAAATTGCAATTTAGTGTAAATTTCTTACTCTTTGACAAAATCTATATTCAAATGTTGGAGAAGCTGCTTTCCAGCACCAAGTATCAGTGACATGAAAAGCTCTTCAGATAAGTTGTGAGAAAATTATTTCTTTTCTGTACCTATTACCATTTTGGTGGCTGTTTTTACGTGATTGTTATCACTATAGTGCTTAACAAATTTTGGGTGGATACTCATATATTAAGTAAATTCCATTCCTTTCTTCACATATGCACGTTAACTTCTAAACTTCTGTTTCTGAACCGACGTGAAATATCTGAAGAAAAATTTTTATACATCTGTTTTTTGCCTTCGCAGAAGTTAAAATAGTGTGGTGGTGGGCAACATGATTTAAGGCAAGGAACCTTCTTGGATAGGAGACCATAGATTTTGGGGTGGATAGAAATCTGCTTTCACTTGCCTATGTTGCATAGGATGCCAATGTGTCTGTGGTCAGAAAAATGCCAAGTAAATTGTTCCTGAGGCTGTGTTATATTTGACACCTTTGGAAGGTAATAAGTTATATATGTATATATATTTCAACAACTACAGATGTTAGTAAATCATTTTAATTTCCCTGGGTCTTCAGTTCTGTGATTGGTCAGTATCTGTTCAATATATCATGCATTCTGCAAGACATTGAATAAAAATCAAAGGTAATTATATTGACTGTGTTGAAAAAGTTTTATAGTTATTGAGTCTTTTTCAAAACTGATATGCTATGGCGAGTCTCAGAATAGCAGAACTGTTTAGGTTGGACAAGTCTCTTGTTATCATCAAGTCTGTTCATCAACCTAACACTGCCAAGTTACCATTAAACCATGTTTCTAAGTGCTATGTTTGCCATGTTCATGCTTCTCTTAAAAACCTCCAGGGATAGTAAGTCCACTGCTTTCCTTGGTAGCCCTTTCCTGTATCAAAATGCTTTTTCCATGAATAATTTCCTGCTGATATCCAACCTAAGCCTCTGTGGGACAACTCAAGGTCATTTCTTTATACCCTACCAATTGTTACCTGAGAGAAGAGACTGATATCTACCTTGCTACAACCTCCTTTCTGAAGCTGTAGCTGTAGAGAGTAATGAGGTCTCCCCTGAGCCTTCTCTTCTCTAGACTACTCAACCCTAGATGCTCCAGATGCTCCTCAAAACTCTTGTTTTCCAGTTCCTTTATCAGCTTTGTTGCTATTCTCTGAGCATGTACCAGCAACTCAATGTTTCTTGCAGTGGATGACCCTATTGGTGGCTTTGTTTCCAATTTTTTTGTAGGATATTGTAATTTTCCAGTGATAAATCCATTCACTCTCCAATCCTCTGTATGTCTGTTTGCAAAATAGTGAGGCATGAAGACAGCAAGATATCAGTCAAAACACATCGAATTCGGCCGCTAAAAAGCAACACCTGAACTGTCCTGGGAAATCTTCAGATTCCAAAACGTTAGTGTAGAGTACCTATAGTAGCACATCTCTACTAACAAGAAGTCTGTTGCCTCATTGAGTGTTTACAGTACTTATGACAGTCCTAAAAATCAATGTAACAGTAAAATAATAGAAACTTATATATGAAACATGGATAAAAATAAAAATAAAATAAAATAAAAAATCTGGTTGCTAATGCTACTATCAGGAGAGCAACTTTTCTATTCTGCGAGAACAGCCTTTTGCATAATTTGAGTGAATACACCCTGAAGGACAGGAGGCTTGCGTAAATGTAAGCTCAAGAATAGATTGAGGAGGAAGCTGTGGAACTTGTTGGCAAATTAAGGTAAGAAATTAGAATAGATGTCCTGTTGTTGAAGATAAGACAACAAAACAGATACCTCAGTTCAAGGCAATATCAGTGAGAGATGGTTTGGGCTATTCTTCCCTTAAAAGGTGGGAAAAGGCTGGAAATTCACAGTGAGGGTGATTACTAGTTGACCATCCATGACTCATCCCATGAACATGAGAGAATACCACCACATATTCAGAATGCATGCTCAGGAGGGTGGGACAACATGTTAGTGATTTCTCTGAATTTCAGCTTGTTTTCATGGAATGCAATGAATTTGCATATACTATGCTTTAAATATGTAGTCATTTCTCCCATCGGATATATCCCAAATGGATATACGATACTTAACCATCAGCTTAATAATTTCTAACTTTTCCTTCCAGTCATGCTTTAACCAAACATGATCATGACTTTAGGAGAAAGAGCCTCAGGGACATTTTTCTCTAGTAGCTACTTTCGATGAAGTTTCATTTAAATAACCTGAAGATATCCAAACTTTTATTTTTATTTTATTTTACTTTAATTTAATTTAATTTAATTTTTAATGTAGAGCAGAGAATGCTTAAGGAAGACAACTAAAAACCCAAGGAAAAATTAATTCTTCTGCCTCGAATAACACATCCTTCAGAATGGCAGGGTATATGTCAGTGTTGCCATACTGACACTAGAGGAACTTACTTACCCTACTGGCCTTTAACTATCACACCTATATGGAGTTACATTATGCCTCCTGAATATAAGGTACAAATATCTTAAATATGAGGTCCGTAATGCCTGGCAGACACAGTGACACAGGGTCATTGTCCTTTTTCTTTTTGTTTAGTTTTGTTTGATTTTGTTGTTGTTGTTTGTTTTTGTTTTTTTTTTTAACTTACCAAATGCATCTTCTGTTTATTTTCTCTTCTTTGAGTAATCTTTGATTTTTGTTTCTTTTTTGTAATTTTAATACTAATCACAGTTTTATGCAGAAACAGATACAAAAAAGAAAGAAGGGAGGGGAGTGATATTAGATAATATGAATTAAAATCACAAGGTTTACTTTTCAGTCCCATCTGGCTTTCATTATCAAGAATGCTTATACTTGCAGCACAAAGAAGCTAATTAAGAAGATGTGCCTATGTATTATTAAAATGATGTTAGAAATCCAGAAATAAAAAGTAGTGTAATTTGGATGAATGAATCACTTTAAATGCCAGATACATCGTAGTCACAATTTTACAGGCCTGTGACATGAAAGATGTTAATTAATTTATCACCACAGAAGACTGGAAGAAAACCCATCGTGTTAATTGTCTTTTTGGATGAGAATCAGTGACTTGTCAGTTTTAACCATATCAGCCTGCTAACACTATTTCATGCCAAATGAAATAAATACAAGCAATATTATGAGAAATACAGCATGCCATGCACAGAATGCTTTCTTTTGAATATCTCAGGGCTGAGCTCCATTCAAGGAGACCAGACCAATCACTCTCACACTATAGGGAATTACCCGAACCTGGGCTTACACCTACCCACACCTGGCTGGAGATCTATCTGAACACAACATGCTCATCTTTATCTATCTGTGGAAGGCAAGGCTTTAGGATTTTGAAAATGGAGAAAGAAGGCTTTGCTTAGTTATAGTGTTGGTATCTGAGAGGGAGACAGAACAGGGCTTCTCTAGAACCTGCATATTATACATGTGTATTGCTTCTGCTCTAGAAGTAAAAAAACCTTAAAAACCAGAAAGAAAATCACTGTGTCATTGTCCTAAGGCAGAATCTGTGTGTGTCAGATTTGTCTCTTTTTGATCCTTCAAATCTTTCTTTAGGATCTGTCTCTTTTTGATCCTACAAATCTTTCTTTACTGTGCATTTCAGAGCTTCCAGAAGCTGAAAGAGAAAACTGAACTTGTGGCCTTCTTCTTTGGAGCACTGGATAATGGCAATATTATTTTAATATCTGTCAGGCTAGGTGTCAGTATGAATCAAGATATTTTGCTTCCTGTATGACTATCACAACATATAACATTCCTTACAGATCCACTGTTTGGTCCTATGGTAACAGTCAGGTTGCATTAGCTTTATACTCTGCATGCAGCTGACACTGTCTCTACGGGTAATATTTCTACAGCTCTTTGTTGTTTTGGAAACAACAAATTATTCATCTTAATTACAGTTTCATTCTGTGGGAAGTTCCCATAGATGACTTTTACTTTCCTGTCATAGAATTATCCATCAGAATTGTCTTTTGTAATTGCATTTTGACTTTTACTGTGATTGGCTTTGAATATTGACTTTATTTGGTGCACTATCTGAGCACCATCTTGATGTCAAACCTCACTGATATGCCTTATAATAAATCTCATATAAAACACTATCCAGAGAGAAATGTGTTAGTACTGAAACTATCAGCAGTTCTGCTTGGCCCTCTAGAGAAGATTTGAATTAATACTGAAAACATGTTTTATAAAATAATTGCAAAAATTGCTCATAATGACAATAAGTATAATAATAAGTAACAATAAAATGAAGCCAAACTAGGTGTCTAAAATATAAGTAAGATGTGGCACACAACTTTTAGCATAAAATTATCAGAAGTAAACACAGCAAAGACAAAAGTTAGATAAGGACAAAGAGAAAGGAGGTAAACTGACATTTGTGATCAAAAGAATGAGTATGCCCTGCCCAAGATACACAAATTTAGATACCAAATCACTTATTTTTTCAGTTATCTCCCCTGCATTTTTTAACATCAGTCAGTGAAGCTAAGGAGCAACTCAATGCTATGCACCCCCATACCATAGAGAATGGTTTTGCAGCGCAGATGCAGCCACATAGCCTTTGAGACATCACTGCATGGACCGGCATGTAGCACCTCAGTTAAGTAATAAACTTAATTATGGTCTTGTGCAACATTCAGGGATATAAACTTGGCTCTGTTCACAGGCCCGCTCCCCTCTGCAGTTGTCTAAAAGGTTGCCTGAAATAACTTTCAGAAATACTGTTGGTAGATGTAAAAAAAACCAACCAACCAACCAAACAAACAAAAACAACAACAACAACAAAAATCTCTTCATAAGTTAACTGCAAGGAAACATGTTTCAGTCCAGAAATGTGGTCAAGCTATAGCTAAAATGTTCCCATGGTTTGTAAGCAAAAGACTTTAACTACTTTTAATTGTTTCTTTACAGGGGATATTACAGAGATATCACTGTTTACTTTTGAGAATCTTTATTCTTTTGAATAATTTGATTGGAAACAGGGAAAAATTGTATATTGCTATAAAAAGTTATTTTCCCAGTTTAAATAAAATGCAAATTATATTAACACGCACACACACAAATTGGAAGGAGACAAGGAAATAATCTGACAATATTTTGAAAATACTCCAACACAAATTTTGACTTCTTCCACCTTTTTTTGTTTGTTTCAACAGCAAAAAAATAAAATAAAATAAAATAAAATAAAATAAAATAAAATAAAATAAAATAAAATAAAATAAAATAAAATAAAATAAAATAGTACTGAAATGGTAACATTACTTCAGTTGTCCTTCAATCAGACCACATCTTGGAATTATACTCTTATATCTTTACTTAATTTTCCTTTCCTTCGTGTCTTCAGCAATAACAAATTGCTGGAATATATCATAGCTACCAATGCAGAAAAAATCTTTTCCACTAGGTCCAAACTCCCAACATACCATCACCACTGGGAATCTTTGTTTTTTTAATGTAAATCACCAGTGCCACACAATTACTATTGATTATTTTTATTTAGGAAGTTTATACTCTTTTCCACTGTTTTTCTGGAATTCTTAATGAATATTGTCTCTACTACAAAAGCTTGTCCGAATCTCTTACCATTGTCACTGAATAATTCTTAGCTGAAAAACAAAGAAATTTTTTCCTATGAAAGACAGAACTGAGAGGTAGAAGTGTCCCAGAGGATCACTGTAGAGACAAAAGAGAAGAGAAAGACTTTCCTAAACCCTTGATTTATCCTGTGAGAACCATTCCTCAGTACAGACACAGCAACTGTGACCTTGTTTTTCCACAAAGGAGCCTTCAAAGACAATCAGAACAGATAGGGCAGCTTTTACAGCACAAAAGATTCTGTTGACCTGCTTTTATTTCTAGTCAAGATGAAGTATAACACATCTAGATGAAACTAAGAACTTACTCTCATTGCCTGATCTGTACATTGTCAGTTGAAATTACTGAAGGATCTTTATTATTTTACTGTTCTGGAATTACTGATGTAGAGAACTATGTTGCTGATGAAGTTAAGACACCTTGAGGTGGCTCCTGCCTTGCCAACCTGGGCTACATTGACAGCATCAGCCAAAGAATCTCCCCATTTGTATTATCTATTGACAGATAACCATTACCAAACTTAAGGAGTCAACAATGATAGTGATCCAGGTCTAGCTGTATGACTCTTCTGTGCTCCATGGGCTGTGGTAACTGAGGTACTTAACCACGGTGACAACAATAGGTTGACATGAACTCAGGTAAACCCTTAACATTCCCTTTTGACTCCTGCTTGAAATGTAATTCTCATGTCTCTGATAACAAAGACAGCCCTCCTTTTGAAAGCAGTACAAGTTGAGAATTCAGAATAGGAAAGGGAATTGTCTTCAGATTTAAAGTCTCAAGACCTTTACAATGCTTTTTCCCAGATGATTTTTATCTCTTTTCTCACCTCCTACTATTGATCATAAGGCACTGCTTTCCTGATAAAGCAATTTTGGAGAAAAATATTTTATCTGCTTTAGACATGAATATAGAAGTTTACCTGAAAGAAATGAAGAGTCAGTGATCAAGAAAAGAAATAAAAGAGGTGGGTAATGAGAGGAAAGCTGCAGATACAACCAAGCTTTTACAAGTTTGTCCCACAGTAAAGTCTACTAAAACGTACTGCTTGGAAGGGAGATTTCAATTATGTCTCTTTGCTCTTCTCATCACCTAAATCTGGTATCTTCTGGAAACCCAAAAGAAGCAGAGGTAATTACAGGGAAGATGTATGTGAAAGGTCTAGGCTTTATCTGTTCTGCTGTGAATGTATTAGGGCTGGGAACCTTGACTTGTATGTTTCTGGTAGAACAGATGCTTTCAAATAGAGATGGCTACCTATCCACTGTGTCCATTCCACTTACTCAACAGATACTGAGTTTTACATCACTGAACAGTGTGGTTTCTGGCAACCTTTCCTGAAATTCCCGCAAGACAATATGAGCCATGGAACACTCAGATAATTCAGTAGGAAGTGAAAACTTAAGTGGAGTAAGCTGCCCCTGAATGATGTACAATCTGGTCAGCAGCACTGACTGAAATGCTCCTGCTCACTAAATCCTAACTAATATGATTTAATTTAAAAGAATCTTTAGAATCTTCACTGAGATATAGAATTGTCAAGAACATGCAAAAGTCCATTCTTTAAGCTTTGTTCTCAGATATCACTTATTAATTTTGTCTTATTAACCTCAGTTCATAGCAAATGCTGTGTCTCTATCTGTAAACATAACAATTTCCTGTTATGCGCTTTGGTTTCCAGCTCTGTCATTTTCTGTACCTTTTTTTCTTGTCCTTTCATTCTTTTCCCACAGAAATTCTATTTTTCACCCCATCTTCTTACTTTAAGTGTTCTGTGTCATTGCGACACTGTTACGTATCCAACGCACAGCAGTACTCTAGGAGCATCTCTAAGTTTGCATTTATTAGGACTGCAGTCAAGTGCAGCTGTGTTGAACTTGCCATCTTCTCGTGGCTGTAGAGGTGGATGCTGAGGCACTTCAAGGAAACTCTCCCAAAAAGCAAGCAAGCAAACAAACAAACAAAAACAACACACCAAAAAACAGTAGACTACATCCATTAAGATGTATACAGCTTTTACATTTTTGTCAGCCCCCTGGTTTGTCTTCACATTTAGATATAAAATAGATTTATTTCAAGAATGCAGTATACTTAGCACATTATCTTAACTCTTTTTAAAATTCTGAGACAAAATTTAATTAATCAAGAGCTGCATAATGGTGCAATAGGATGGAACTGACTTACTAATAAAATTTATTCAGAAAATTGTATGTTATTTAATTGCATTTTTCCAATGAAGATGAAGATAAAAGATGCGTTTAATTTAGTCAGATTTTCTAAAATCATTTGTCTACAGTAATTAATGCACACACACCTGGACTTACATGGATAATGTCTGATTTCTTCAGTTCTTTAATTTGCGCTTATTTCCAGCAAACAAGCATGGCAGTGCACATATCAGCTCAAGATGCTAAATATGGTATATGTGCAAGTGACTGTCAGGGCATATAGATATAATAGAACCATTTTTGTCAAATATGTTACAGAAGCAGGAAAAGATGCATTGACATGTCTGGGGACTCTAATTACTGTTCCTCTGCTCTCTGTTACAAATAAACTGTGATTACTCCTTGTGAAGTGCTTCTAATAGTAACAATCTAAAGATTTTTACAGATTGCACATGTGCATTCACGTATTAATCACAGTTTGTCTTATACTGATTTGTAGTTTTTGTAGGTTGGTCCTGTCCACCTGTCAAAAAACCCACACAGGCACTTGGTCTTTCTCTTCTACCCTACAGCAGGAAAGGAGGAATAACAGGATGAGCAGAAAATAACTCATGACTCAAGAGACAGTTGAATAAAGGAAGGACAGAAGGAAAAAAACCAAACACAACGGCAACCATTCCCCACTTCCTATAAGCCAACAAATGCTCACTCAGTGTCTCAACACCGTCCACTTCTGGAAGCCCCCAAATCCCCTTTTTCTTCTACTAACCCAGGCTTTAGTACTGATCATGATGCTATGAGGCATAGTGGATAGGAAGATAGACATGAGCCAGCAATGTGCTCTCACAGCCCAGAAAGCCAATCATATCCTGGGCTGCATCAAAAGATAAGTGACTATTAGGTTGAGGGATGTGATCCCGCCCCTCTGCTCTGTGCTGGTGAGGCCTCACCTTGGAGGACTGTATCCAGATGTGGAGTCCTCAGTACAGGAGAGACATGGAGCTGTTGGAGTGCATCCAGAAAAGGGGCACAAAAATGATCCAAGGAATGGAACACCTCTCCTTTGAAGAAAGGCTGAGAGAGCTGGGGCTGTTCAGCCTGGAGAATAGAAGTCTGCAAGGTAACTTGTTAAAGGCCTTATAGTATCTAAAGAGGAGCTACAGAAAAGAAGATAAATTCTTTAGCAGGGTCTGTGGCAAAAGAACAAGGGGAAATGATTTCAAGCTCAGGGAGGGTAGATTCAGGTTAGATATAAGAAAAAAGTCTTTTTCAGTGAGGGTGATGAGATACTGGAAAAGGTTACCTGGTGTGGTAGAGACTTTCAAGGTGAGGCTGGATCAGGCCCTGGTCAACCTGACCTAGCTGTGGTGTCCCTTTTCACTGCAGGTGAATTGGACTAGATGGCCCTCAGAGGTCCCTTCCAAATCTAAGGACTGTGATTATATGAAATATGTCATAGAATACTCTGTTGATAAATGCTGTTTACTTGTTCCAGCCTTTTGCTCAGTTGGTTTACTTACTGGTACTGGAGGGGAAAGGAGAGCAGAGTGGAAAGAAGAGAGCCTTGATTCTGTGCAAGCATAAAAAGAAAATTAAAAAAAAAAAAAGTTGCTTGACAATGATGGGATGAAGGAGGAAGAAATGGGGAAACATTCAGTTTGTGATTTCTTAACCATCAGCTTAGTATAAAAATGCTGAAATTAAGTCTACTGTTTAATGATTAAAGAAAAACTGCAGTTATGCCAAAGGCAGATTTTCCAGAGTACTTCTAATCAAATAAAGACACTTTTTCTTGGAATGTACTTGCTGCAGAGAAACAGGCATCTTGCAGCATTACAGCTGCATTGCTAAATCTAAAGGATGTGCCACAAAACTGGGAACTATGCTTTCCTGCAGTAATTAATATTGGAATACCCAGTCAGATCTGGTATGTCTGAATAAATAGGATGAATATTGTGTACAGAAGATGGCAGGTACCCTTCTTAATATTCAAATATTTCATAAAAATGCATCAGAAAATTGAGAATATTATAGGGGCAATACTCATTATTTACCATAATGAGCACAGTCCTGGGAATCTAGTTCTCCAGCTGCTGCCTACTAATTCAGGTGTCCTGTTGCATTGCTGGTTAGAGCTGGACCATTCTTTAATCAGAAGGTTAATTGAGAGACACAGCATGTAATGCACATAATAATAATCTAGGAAATATTATGATGAGACAGTTACAGGGTAAGAAGGATTTAACTGCAATTTAGTGTTGAAAAATGCAGGATCATCAGACAGAAATTCAGATGACCAAGAAGTACTCTCCTCCTCCTTCTTTCTTTAACAGAAATTTAAGAAGAAACACCTTCCCAAAAATACAAATATACGTACTGAGTGGCACATAAAGAAAATATCCTATGGCATAAGTTTAAAACACATTAATTAAAATGTAATTATTAATAACCAAACCAGTAACTGGGTAGGTAAAGATAACAAAAGAAGAGCTATTCAGTGAAACTATATTGGCTTTAACAGCAGCACAGAATAGTGCTAATCCCCACAGTGCTTCTAAAAATATTCACAGTTTAACTTGGTATGCAAGAACCTTGGCATCATCAGCCAAACTGGGCCCTTACTGTAGCTGCTGAATGCTTAAAAAAGCAGGTCTGATCTCTGAACTACTTTGCTTCAGTTGAACTATACCAAACAGGAAATTGCTTAACCTTGGAAATATTGTAAGGATGACTTCATCCTGCTCCCGCTATACTATCAGGGTGATGTTATAAATCCCAAAAACACAGAAACACAAAATGATTTCATTTGTAAGGGACTTCTGGAGGTCATCTGGCCCAAGCCCCCTTCTCAAGCATGGTCACCTAAGCCAGTTGCCCCAGGAAATACCCAGATGGATTTTCAGTGTTTCCAAGCATGGACACACTCCACAACATCTCTGGACAACTTACTCCATTACTCTGTAAACTGCACAGTAAAGATTTTCTTGATGCTCAGAGGGAATGTCCTGTATCTCTTACTGTCACCAGGCACTACTTAGGAGAACCTGGCTCAACTTTCTTTATGCCTTTCTTTTATGTCTTTATTTACTTTAATCATTACACCCTCCTTTTACCATTGCACTGCTATCTTTCTGGGCTAAACAGTCAAGTTCTCTCAACTTTCCTTCAAAGGAGAGGTGCTCTACTCCCTTCATCCTCTGTGTCTCTTTGATGATTTCTCCAATGTATCTATGTCTGTCTTGTACTGAGAGGACCAGAACTGAACATAGTATTCCAGTAGTGCCTCACCGTGAGCAGAGAGGAGAGATCACACCCTTTTATCTGCTGTTGGCTGACCTTACCTAATGCAGATACTATTTGTTTTCTTTGATGCAAAGATATATTTCTGGCATATGTTTGACACAGTCTTCACCAGAACAGCCTCCAGGTCCTTTTTGGCCAAACTCCTTTCTAGATGGGTGGCTCTCAGCATGTCCTGGTGCCTGAATCTGTTCCTCCAGGTACAGGACTTAGCAATTGTCGTTGTTGAACTTCATGGAGTTTCCATCAGCCCATTTCTTCAGCCTGTTTAGGCTCCTTTGGATGACATTATGACACTGTTGTATGAGTCACTCCTCACAGTTTTTGCTCCATCTGCAAATGTGATAATGCAAACATACACTGCTTCATCATCCAGATCATTAAAGAAGATATTAAACAGGACCAAAGTCAGTACTGACTCCCAAGATACACCACTAGTTACTGGACTCCAACTAAACATCATGTCACTTCAATGAACAAAGCCCTCTGAACCCTGCCGTTCTGGTAGTTTTGAATTCACATAAATCTATGGCCATTCAGTTCATACATCACCAAACGTAAGGATTTTATGGGGAACAGTGTCAAGGGTCTTACACAAGTCCAGGTAGATTATATTCTCTATTCACTTCTCATTTGTCAGGCTGGCCATTTCATTGCAAAAACTCATTAAAGGGGCCTGTTCTTGGGTGAAACTATGCTGACTTTTGGTGATTTTTTTGCTTTTCACACTCCAGGTGGTTTCTAGTATCAGCTACTCTACCACCTTCCAAGTGACTGAGGTAAGACTCATCAGCCTGTAGGACCCTGGCTCTTCATTTTTCCCTTGGATTTTTGGAGTGATTTTGCTCTCCTCTAGTCTTCAAGCACTTCTTTGAGTCCCCAGAGAAACAAGAAACCAAGAATTATTGAGGTGGCCGTGCAATGATATCAACCAGGTCCCTTAGCATTCATGGGCGCATCCCATCAAGACCTGTTTACTTCTGTGTGACTAGTTTGCTGAAGTATTTCTTGATCTGATCCTCTAGTCAGAAAATTTATATCTTCCTTTCTTCAGCCTTTTTCTTTGGTCTCCAGAACCTGAGATACCTGAAGGCTCGTCTTACTAGGAAAGGCTGAGATAAAGAAGGCAATCATAACCTCTTAAGATCAATATGCTGATGCAACTTATGTGTCTGTACAGTTATGAAAAATGTACAATATATATGTTTTCAACTGTGTTGTGTTTGTTAACAGTATTCCATGTCACAACATTATGTGGTGCACTGAGAGTTAAAGAGTTAATTATACAATTCCATGGATAGTCAAACATTCCTGTTACCTGTCTCAGAAGAGAAGAATGAGCTACAGCTCCTAGAAGACTTCACTGTTCTGTTTATGTTTTCTGTTCAGAAGGAAAGACAAAACTGACTGGTAGTCATGAGATTCTCTCTGCCTGCTCCTCTTGGTTGTGTGTGCTCCATAGCCATCTTGCCTACAGCATTACAGCATTAGAGAATGGCCTTCAGTTTCAGACACTCTCTCATCTATTAGCTTCAGTTCCCAATATATTGTAATAATTATCTTACGTTCTGCTATTATATTTCATAGATAGTAAATTTAGAAAATAATGCTTTCCATTCAAGTGCCAGTTTTCAAAAACAACAGAATCCGACTAATTTAAAATAAAATAAAATAAAATAAAATAAAATAAAATAAAATAAAATAAAATAAAATAAAATAAAATAAAATAAAATAAAATAAAATAAAATAAAATAAAATAAAATAAAATAAAATAAAGTGCAGTAGTGTATTGCTGCCATGCAGCAGTTAAAAATTAATACCCAGAAGGAGACTCCTGAAAAACTGGACAATTCTACAACCAGCATGAGCTGGATCTATCCATCTATCCATGGATAGATTAATCATTCTGACTCTATAATTAATTATTCTCACTGTTTAACTAAGCATGCATTATAATTTCATATATTTCAGACAGTCCTTTTTTCATGAGGCTTACCACACTTTTAACATACAAGATGTAATGCCAGCTATGCATACAGTAGAGAAAAAGTAGCCTGTGCATTCTGAGGTTTTAGAGATGTACTATGATGTTTTCTTGTGTGTTTAGCCAGTGTTATGTTTTGTAGAGATAATCAAATGACACCTCTCCCTCTTCACAGGAAAAGCAGAGGGGGAAGTAGGAAAAAATACATATATATTCAGTTGAGATAAGAGAACTAATTTATTAAAGGAATGTGAGATAATAAGGAATAAACAGGAATAATAAATCAAATGACCCAAAAATGGGAGGTGTGGATTGAGTCCTTATCAACATGCCCTCACAGCTGGCCTCCTGGAAGGGCAAAGCACTCTCTCCCATTGAATGGAACTGGAAATCATGTGGCGATTACTGGAGACTTCTGGGGATTGCACTCTGTCTCTTGCTCAGCGTATCTTCCTTCCGGAGAGTCAGAACTCACATGAGAATAGTTGAGAGTTCCAGAAGAACATGACAACTCCTCCTTGGTACTGTGCTTCAGCACCAAACTTCTTACCACATGATGTTAAGACATGGAATACTTATAAAACCAGAACACATAAAAAATTACTTTAAAAACTAACTACTTATTTATTAAGCAAAGATTTACCTTTAAATACATTTATAGAGATATTATATATGTATATATATGTTTAACTGACGGAAAGCACTGGAAAAAAAAAAAAAAAAAAAAAAAAAAAAAAAAAAAAGATTGCACTAATGCATGCGGAATGTCCATCTCAAAGTGATTTTTTTTCTTTGTTTGTTTGAGATTATATACAAAACTTCGGTGCAGTTCCCTAAAACAAGGTATAAGAACAGCCATTTGTCATTTATATTAAATAATTGTCTTATAATCAAAAGGGAAAAAATGTTATTATTTTGAAGTGCAAGGTTTTGCACTTGGGCCGGAAGAACCCCAGGCACCTGTACAGGCTGGGAGGAGTAGTCCTTGAGAGCAGCTCAGCAGAGAAGGACCTGGGGGTCCTGATGGATGAGAGACTTAACATGAGCCAGCAGTGCACTCTGGCGGCTTGGAAGGCAAATGGGATCCTGGGCTCCATCAGGAGAGGGATGGTAAGCAGGGATAGGGAGGTGATTGTCCCTCTCTACTCTGCTCTTGTGAGGTCCCATCTGGAGTACTGTGTCCAGGTGTGGACTCCTCAGTACAAGGACATAGAGCTGTTGGAAAGGGTCTAGAGGAGGGCCACGAAGATGATCAGGGGACTGGAGCACCTCTCCTATGAGGACAGGCTGAAGGAGTTAGGCATGTTCAGCCTGGAGAAGAGAAGGCTGCGGGGTGACCTCATTGCAGCCTTTCAATACCTGAAGGGAACCTACGCCCAGAAGGGGAGTAAACTCTTTGAAAGAGCAGACAATAGCAGGACTAGGGGAAATGGATCCAAGTTGAAGGAGGGAAGATTTAGGTTGGATGTTAGGGGGAAGTTCTTTACTAGGAGAGTGGTTAGGCCCTGGAACAGGCTGCCCAGGGAGGTTGTGGATGCCCCGTCCTTGGAGGTGTTCAAGGCCAGGTTGGATGGGGCCCTGGGCAACCTGATCTAGTAAAGGTGTATGTTTGGTGGCCCTG
This sequence comes from Excalfactoria chinensis, assembly GCF_039878825.1. Lineage (NCBI taxonomy): Eukaryota > Metazoa > Chordata > Aves > Galliformes > Phasianidae > Excalfactoria > Excalfactoria chinensis. The sequence continues at coordinate 46,522,354 of NC_092857.1, forward strand.
CTAGGCAGGGGAGTTGGAACTACATGATCCTTGAGGTCCTTTCCAACCCGGGTCATTCTATGACACCTATTTTTTTTTTTTTTTTGCAGTGAATGGATGATACCTAAGATACAGGTTTACCGTTTCAGAGACTGTATCTACAAAGTCACTGAATAAACTTAAGGTATATACATGCTTATTACAGAACAGCTAAATCCTTGCAGCTTTTTCTTTGGGAGGGATATGGGGGGTTGGGATTTGTATCAAACTACACATGATACTGGCAGCTACAAACTGGACAGTTCAGACATCACCATTACAAGGACTTGTCAGTCCAGAACATGACTAACTCTACTGATGAGAAGTAGAGAAAGGCATCCAAGTCTCCTGTATTCCCACACTGGAAACATTATTCCTACTTCTGTGAAAATATATTACATATTCCTGCAAGGGATTTCACTGTAACCAGTAACATAAAACACCAGTGTAGAATGGATTGGTGTCGTGGGTTATGAAGATAGGAAGAATATCAAGGTATACGGAGGTTATATGTGTCAGCATTTTGTAAGGAAGAGTAGAAAACTGAGAACTCCCACAGACCAGACAATTTGATCAAAGTCGTTATTTGCCAGAGGTTTTCTTCTCTTGCTTTAGGGCAGAAAATGATTACTGTTGGATGTCAGAAGTCTGTTCTACAAAGAAGAAGTGCTGTATATCCAATAGCTTTATTTCATAGAAGTTTTGCATTTTTGAAGAATTTAACTGCTGATGCAACAATGAGATTGTACATTAGACAACCCAATAGAACACTACAGCTCTGTAGCTTACATTCTAACTTTTGTAAAACTGTAACTGAAACTTTTGTACATGGTCTTGACTGAATACAAGAATTTCTTCAGCTACTGCTAATAATTTTTGACAAATAAACGATATATTTGAAATATTATTTTTGCCTGAGATACCTAGCAAATACTTTGGGTACCCCACTAGTTCTGAAAAAGCTGTAAGTATTTCTGGTGCATGAAGAGTTTTGAAGAATGAAAACTTTTTTAAATGTGTTCACTCTAAACCAGCCTCACACTTTTCCGTCATTAGCACTCAGATTCAGATTGGATAGAAGCTTAATAAAAGGCAGAATGGACGCTGGGCAAAAATGGATGCTGATGGGAAAAATAATATCAATAAAATAAAATAATAATAAAAAAGTAATTGCTAATTAAATAACTGTTCTTTATTTGCATTATTCTTGAGATTTCATTGTGCTCTAACTGTTCGACAAAATTTTTGCAGTTTCCCATAGGCAGCACCTTTTATTTTCAGTCAACTCAAATACCTACTAGATAGCTCAGGAAGGCAGAACTGAGTGCAATAAACCTCCTTAAAAGCTGTCATTTTATAAAGTCTCTGTAATGGAAGACATAACCACCCCTTTGAGCTAGATTGCTCTCTACTTCTCCCCACAGAAAACCCTGCTATTTTCCCACCTTAAATGAAAGTAAACAAGTGAGATGTCCCTATTCTTCTTATTAAATTGCTCAGGTGTTCATATTGCAGGAACACTGCTATATGGTTTTGTATGAATGGAGGCAGCTTGACACTTATGTCCACAGTGCAGTGATTTTTGGCATCTCTGGGACTCAGGCTGCTACTTGTATTCCGAAATCTCTTTCTAAACAAAACCTTGCACAAATTCTGTCATGAGGGCCAACAATTGTCACTCTGTCTTCTGTAAATCAGTTTCTGGAGTCGTGTTGAAGTCTGTCTTCTGCCAGTTCACCATTGGCAGATGATGCTTTGCTTCCATTCAGAGCTAAGAAAGCCAAAATCTGGGTCTTCTGCAGCTTAAGCATGAGAAATAGGGGCTTTCAGTGAAGATCCTGTAAAAAAATCCTGTATGACCTTAACATCTCCATATTCCCTGCTTGCAAAGTGGGATAATAATGCTAACATTACTGTAAAGTTACTAGACTCCTTTTACAAACATTTGTAAAGAACTTTCAAGATTCTCGGCTGGAACAGTGCAAAATATATATATATATTTATTTCATTAACTGAACTGTAGCCTCTATTACTCTAGCTATTTATTTTTCCAAGTCACTTGAGAGAGGAAAGTGAAAATAGAAACAGTCCACTTGCCTAAACATTAGCTCTGCTCCAAACAGAGCATTATCAGAATAGGATTTCTGCATTTTAGACCACTAGGAAAAGAAAGGCCAGTTTATGTCATTCATTCTGTTATTTCAACTTCTCTGCTCATGAATATATGTATGTATGTAACCACAGTCAGGCTTTCAGATCAGAGTAAGAAAAGTCTCCAGAACATTAAGATGAATTCAGCAGAACTTAATGCTAAATCAAGGATAATAAAAGAGTTTGGGTAGTCTGCAGTGAAAAATTCTGATGGCAGTTTTTCATCACCACACTTACAATTAAAGGCAAAATGCAAACTCTATCAAAGGCAGTGGAATTACACAATTATTTTCAGTAGAGTATAACACAAGTGAAAAGTTTAATGCGTATATCCACTGCTAGTGAAAAGATGCAAGCCAACAAATTAATGCTTTAGCATATTAATAACTTTGGGTTTGGGTTTGGTTATACATAAAACGTTCTTTTCAAATTATTGGTGAAAAAGAAAAATCCAGAAATCAGATTTAAAATGGGAAATATGTTGGAATTTTGTTTTTGCCATACTATTAATACCAGAAATGGGAGTCTACTCATCTATCCTAATAGCTGAGGTCAGAAAAAAGAAGAAGAAGAACAACAACCCTTCCCTTCCCTTCCCTTCCCTTCCCTTCCCTTCCCTTCCCTTCCCTTCCCTTCCCTTCCCTTCCCTTCCCTTCCCTTCCCTTCCCTTCCCTTCCCTTCCCTTCCCTTCCCTTCCCTTCCCTTCCCTTCCCTTCCCTTCCCTTCCCTTCCCTTCCCTTCCCTTCCCTTCCCTTCCCTTCCCTTCCCTTTGTCTCGCTCCAATTTGCAGGAGGGAGGCAAGGTTCTTTGATATGTGTATATACCCGGCGTGAGATTAAGAAGCAACGGTTCAAATGTTGGTCCAACCAGTTTATTAAAGTCATGGCCTTTTTAGGGAGATGGGGAAGGGAAGGCGGGCGATAGGAAAAGTAGGAAAAATAAGCAAGGAGTCTGGAGAGAGCGAAAGAGATAGTCACCACCGTGGGTCCAGTGAGGTACACAGTAGGTCCGCTGATTTCAGGAACTCGTCTGATCACCGCAGGGGATGGGAGAAAGTCAGGAAGCACTGCAGCAATCTGGCCTTCCGAAAAGGTTTTCCCCTCAGGGAATTCTCCGTCAAAGGTGTTTTTGGGAGTTCATCTCCAAAGTTCGTCTCCAGAGATCGTCTCCAATGATCGTCTCTAAAAATCGTCTCCCAAAATCCCCAGTTTAGCGAGGGCCTTTTATCCCCCATTTCGGTGGGGTTGTTTTTCTTCTTCTTTGAAGTTTGAGGGTTACAAGAATGCTCAGCATTTTTGGGAATGTATCTCGAACAAACACTGAATTTCTTAACAAGCAGGTAAACACTCTTTGTAAAATGGTTTAAAACCAGCTTTTGTGACATTCCTGGCCCACAGATAAGCCAGCAGGGGTTGGTGGTGCCTCTGTTTGCCAGACACAAGCATTATCGCCTTCTGCAGTGGTCAGCTCCTTCAAGCAGCACCCCTGAAAAAGACTGCTTGTCCTGTCTCTGCTTATCTTTGCAATCATAAGCAGAGATGGCACAATAGCAACCACCATTCACCCTCCTAGATAGTTAGCAGTCGCCAGTCAGAATCTTATCATCAGGAAAACCTCACGAAACAAGCTTTGAGACAACAAAAGAAAACCAGGTCTGTCCTTCACACCCTTCCCTTCCCTTCCCTTCCCTTCCCTTCCCTTCCCTTCCCTTCCCTTCCCTTCCCTTCCCTTCCCTTCCCTTCCCTTCCCTTCCCTTCCCTTCCCTTCCCTTCCCTTCCCTTCCCTTCCCTTCCCTTCCCTTCCCTTCCCTTCCCTTCCCTTCCCTTCTCTCCCCTCCCCCACCCTCCCCTTCCTTTCCTTCCTGTCTTTTGTTTGTATTTTGAAGAAGTCATACAGAGTCTGACACAATTCTGGAATTCATTTCAGTAGGTGGTAAGTCATTACCAAACAGATACAGAACAGGCGTTTCCTAGCTATTTTCTCTAGAGTCTGAGTAATGTACGAATGATGCTCTGAATAACAACACTAATTATTATATGCATATATAAATATGCAGTATTATGAGTATTAAGCAAAGGAAGAAAAATAAATGGAAAGATTTATTGAATAACTCACTGGAAATAGAAGATTAGACAAAGATAATGTTTTTTTAATCCATGTCTTTTTGTGATTTCACAAGTTTAGGGAAATTGTTCTGATTTTAAAACTTCATTTGTCACAGTCTTAATAAAAGGAATTTGTTGAATGCAGTTAGTCATATCATGTGATTATTCATCTTCAGATGAGAACTGGTGTAACAGGGTTATTCCATAGGTCGATGATTTGCACGTTTTATTCTTTTTTTTTTATCCTTATTCCATCTCAATAAAAATGCAAGCTTTATAAAATAGTTTCAAGAAGCTCAGTTCTGTAATTATTTAAGACTACTCTCTGTAAAGCTTAGTATAGCAAATAAATATTTGTTTATGTAAATACTTATGAATAAATACTATGAATATTTTTGTGTTTGCATTCAGGTACTTGTTTTATATAACCCTCCTTGAAGGCCGAAAGTTAAATCAAAAAATGCAGTGAATAAATCATTATGGGATAACCAAGAAGTTGCAGATAATTACAATTTGGAGCTCTTGATGATAGAATTCATTACATGCTGGAAGAAGGAAAAATGAGATGTCCATGGAAAGCAACTAAGTTGCTCAGAATGGACTGAGTAAGCCTCCATCAAGCCTGAAATAAATATAATTGATCCTAATTTGAGATAGGATAGTGGTCTAGATGACTGATCACTTCACACTTCAACTGTATGTTTCTGGGATGTGGGACCTGTGCATCCACAGACCTTCACCATTACTACTTGCTCTACAATACATCAGGAGGAAAAAGTAAATATAAATTCCCTATTAAAATTCCTGCTTTGAGTTATTTTCATCATTTGACATAACAAGTTCTGAAGAAACTGTTGAAGCTTTCAGATGTCACCGTGATCTGAGTCTGTTAAATAGTTAGGAGTAACAGATGCAGAATTACCAAACCTGGATCTGGTATTCCCTGTAGAGGTTGATGGAGGAAGACACTAATATCACAGAATAGGATTTAAATAGAGGTTAAATGTGGGAGAAAATAATTGTTCCTAATACTAAGCTCATTTTATTGGATTGACCAGAAACAGTTTTTCACCTTTCTGTTTTTCTTTATTATCTAGGTAAAACTAAAGAAACTTACTGAAAATTTTATCAGGATATGGGGAGAGGAGGGAAAGGAAGGGAGGGGAGGGGATGGAAGAGAAGGAAAGGGGGGGGAAAGGGAAGGGAAGGGAAGGGAAGGGAAGGGAAGGGAAGGGAAGGGAAGGGAAGGGAAGGGAAGGGAAGGGAAGGGAAGGGAAGGGAAGGGAAGGGAAGGGAAGGGAAGGGAAGGGAAGGGAAGGGAAGGGAAGGGAAGGGAAGGGAAGGGAAGGGAAGGGAAGGGAAAGGAAGGGGGAAAAAGGAAAAGCCTGCAGAAATCTGAAAAATATAAACACAAAATAATTTTTCAGAAACAGCTCAGTGGGATGGCAGACGAGATTAACTACTGTGATTCATGGACTTTCTAATTACTGATTTATTTATTTTTTCTCCTTTATGATAGGAAGATAATCAAAAGGAGATTTATTTTATTTTATTTTATTTTATTTTATTTTATTTTATTTTATTTTATTTTATTTTATTTTATTATTAATTTCAAAAAGCCTTTACAGTATAAGGTGATAAGTATAAGCTACTCAATGGAATGCTGGCCAAGATCCCCTGGCACGCTGCCCTCAAAGACAAGGACGTTGAGGAGAGCTGGCTGCTCTTCAAGGATGCCCTCCTGGCAGCACAAGAGATCTCCATTCCCCTGATTAAGAAAGTGGGCAGGAGAGGTGGAAAACCGGCATGGCTCAGCAAGGACCTGCTGAGAGAACTGAGGGTGAAGAAAGGGGTGTACAAGCTCTGGAAACAAGGCTGTGTCACCCAGGAAGAATACAGGGATGCCGTCCGGATTTGCAGACGTGGGATCAGGAAAGCCAAGGCGCAGGCAGAACTGAACTTGGCGAGGGACGTGAAAAACAATAAGAAAACCTTCTACAGGTACATTGGCCAGAAGAGACAGGCCAAAACGGGCATACCTACTTTGGTAAATTTAAAAGGAGAAATGGCTTCAACAGATGAAGAGAAAGCTGAGGTGCTGAATGAGTTCTTCACCTCGGTCTTTACTGGTGGCCAGGATTCTGGTCTTTTTCACGTCCCTAAGTCTTGCACCCCCATACCTCTATGTGGGGACCAAGGAGGTAAATCCCTCCCCACTGTAAGGGTAGAGCAAGTCCGAGATTGCCTCCTTAGACTGAATAAGTCTATGGGGCCAGATGGCGTGCATCCCAGAGTCCTGAAGGAGCTGGCTGAGGTGGTTGCTGAGCCGCTCTCCATCATATTTGAGAAGTCGTGGCTGTCAGGTGAGGTCCCGGATGATTGGAGGAAGGGTCACGTCACTCCCATTTACAAAAAAGGGAGCAGGGAGGACCCGGGTAACTACAGGCCGGTGAGTCTCACCTCCGTGCCTGGGAAGATTATGGAACAGATCCTCCTGGACAACATGCTTGATCACATAAAGAACGAGCACGTGATCCTAGACAGCCAGCATGGCTTCACCAGGGGAAGGTCATGCTTAACTAATCTTGTGACCTTCTATGATGGAGTGACGGCGTTGGTGGATGAAGGGAAGGCGACCGATGTCATTTACCTGGACCTGAGCAAGGCCTTTGACATGGTCCCCCACCACATCCTCATCTCCAAATTGGAGGGAAGTGGATTTGATGGGTGGACAACTAGATGGATAAGCAATTGGTTGAAAGGCCGCAGACAGAGGGTGGTGGTCAATGGCTCTATGTCCAGGTGGAGGCCGGTAACGAGCGGTGTCCCTCAAGGGTCTGTCTTGGGACCGGTGCTCTTTAACATCTTTATTAATGACATCGATGAGGGAATGGAGTGCACCCTCAGCAAGTTTGCTGATGACACCAAGCTGAGTGGTGCAGTCGATACGGTGGAGGGAACGGATGCCATTCAGAGGGACCTTGACAGGCTGGAAAGCTGGGCTCGGGTGAACCTAATGAGGTTCAACACGGCAAAGTGCAAGGTTTTGCACTTGGGCCGGAAGAACCCCAGGCACTTGTACAGGCTGGGAGGAGTTGTCCTTGAGAGCAGCTTGGCAGAGAAAGACCTAGGGGTCCTGATAGATGAGAAACTTAACATGAGCCAGCAGTGCGCTCTGGCAGCCCGGAAGGCAAATGGGATCCTGGGCTCCATCAGGAGAGGGGTGGTCAGCAGGGATAGGGAGGTGATTGTCCCTCTCTACTCTGCTCTTGTGAGGCCCCATCTGGAGTACTGTGTCCAGGTGTGGAGCCCTCAGTACAAAAAAGATATGGAGATTTTGGAAAGGGTCCAGAGGAGGGCCACGAATATTATCAGGGGGCTGGAGCACCTCCCCTATGAGGACAGGCTGAGGGAGTTGGGTTTGTTCAGAATGGAGAAGAGAAGGTTGCGGGGTGACCTCATTGCAGCCTTTCAATACCTGAAGGGAACTTACTCCCAGGAGGGGAGCAAACTCTTCGCAAGGGCTGATAATAGCAGGACTAGGGGAAATGGTTTTAAGTTAAAAGAGGGAAGATTTAGGTTGGATGTTAGGGGGAAGTTCTTTACTAGGAGAGTGGTTAGGCCCTGGAACAGGCTGCCCAGGGAGGTTGTGGATGCCCCGTCCTTGGAGGTGTTCAAGACCAGGTTGGACGGGGCTCTGGGCAACCTGATCTAGTAAAGGCGTATGTTTGGTGGCCCTGCTAGGCAGGGGGGTTGGAACTACATGATCCTTGAGGTCCCTTCCAACCCGGGTCATTCTGTGATTCTGTGATTCTGTGATCTGTGATTTTTATACAGGAGGTCTGTGGCTCACTTGTTCAGGAAGGTGTGAAACTGGAAATATATAAGGAAATTTTTCAACAGCTGGAAGCTGTGGAGATAATGAGAAACAACATAAAGCTTATGGAACACATGAAAAGCAGATATTTCTGCCTTCTTATTTTGAACAAGAATAATGAATATAAGAAGGTTGGAAAAATAGGTCATGTCTTGGATGTGTTTTAAGAACTGCAGCTGGATAAAATCTGTGGTTTTAAAAATCTGCTGTACTGTGTAAAGTAACATTATCGGGTAGGAATGCCGCCCATGTCCCCTGTGTAAACTGCAGCAAAGAATTTCAGTACAATCAATAATTCCATTTTCTACTTAAACTTAGAAATACAAATACACGTATTTAGCACAATGGTGATGAACCAATCATAGAATCATAGAATGGTTTGCATTGAAAGGGACCAATAAGACCATCTAATTCCAACCCACTGCTATACCCACATTGCAAATTAAAAATAAAGGAAGAGAAAATTATTTTCATGTTTGACAAGACTTAAAATGTGACATATAATAAATAACATTATTGCCAATTAATTACTAGTCTTGAGTTATAATTTCCATCACAAATTTAACAATTTTAAATGTGCAAATAAAAACAAAATTGTAAAATATTTTTGTATGGACCAAAGCAGCAAATCAGTACTTCCAAAACACAATTTCTTCATTACAAAACATTTGCATTTAAACAAAGATTTCTATGAGATTTCTATTTAACATTTACATTTCCTTAGCCTTTCATAAATGAGTCACCAGAAAAGGGCTCCACAGAAGATCTGCAAGATGTCTCATTTAGCAGCAGCAATCCTTCTCTGCACAATGTAACATATCTTTAGCTCACCTCTTAAATTCAGGACATGAAATGGAACAGAGAAACTGAACTCAGCGCCAACATGGAGGTCACTAGCAAAGTAGTATTCACCTCTTGTGCATTGCAATGATAACCTTTTTAACGATTGCCGCTGCCTGTACACAAAAGAAACAGTGATTATCATTAATATTAAGGGATTTTCATTTTCAAAATATTTATTTTTACATACCTGGTTTCCAGCAGATAAGAGCTGGCAAGACCCAGAATTTGCTGCACCACAGCTAAAATTATTCAACTTGCAAAAATGTAGTACTGGAAGCAATACAGAGAAACCAGGTCATGCAGTGCTGCATAGGCCACGTGCTTTAACTGATCACGTAGGAACACTCCAGGTGAAAGATACGCTATTTAAATGTGCCTATTAATTTTAGATATCCTAGGAATATAAAAATAATTAGAAATTATGCATACATTTTGAAATTTGATTGTACACTGTGGAACTTTATACCAGGGACGCAAAAAATTTATGTTACACTGGTGATATGAGTATTCACATAACCAGATTTTAAGCATTTTTGTACAGAAATACACAGATGTAATTACAGCTGCCAAGTACCATGGAAGTCCACATTTGACTTAAAACTTAAGGGTACCACAAATTATATGGAATACAATAAACAAGCTGTTGTCATGTTGCCTTGTTGGCACAAAGGAAGGTGCCTCTATTTTGAATTTAAATACACTGCCAGCTTATCTGAGTTTCTGTAGTTCACCAGGTATAAGTACCTGCGTGCAACATGTGAATTTCTAAGTTTAAGCTTTTATATTCTAATGGCTTTGCTCAAATATTTCTATTATCTAGTTATATATCTTCTCATGTAATGTCTTTTGCCATGATCAGAGTTCTCTGAAAGATGTTTAAAAGATGCATAACATTTACATTTAACATTTTACTGAAATTATTCCAATATATAACATATAGGACTGTTATCCCCTAAAAGATGGGCTAGGAATAGAAATTGTTCATCTGTAAATATGGATGATAGAATTCACATAAAGAAAAACAGTCATGAATGACCTGCTTCATGAAACATGTTTACCTAGAGACATTCACCAAATTTCTTTCTCTCTGGACAGTTATTTTCCAAAAAGCACAGTAAAGGGAAGAATATTTTGGTTATGACTGAGGTTTTAAAGGAGCTTCAAAAATGGAATGAATTCATTAAATTCATTATGTATATCTACCTGCTTCACTGGCTTTAATTCGCTACAGCATTCACCTGTGTTTTGTGCTGTGGTTACTAGCTAAGAAGCACTGAAAAAGCAGTTCACTGTTTGGGTGAGAGCTAAGATAGCTTCACTCCTTGAGATCTGAGGAGCTGGTCATTGTGCATTGTGATTCATAGTACTGTATCACAACAAACCAGCAGCTGCTCTAAGATGCTACTGTCAAGGACTTCAGAGAACATATTCATGATGTAGAATAATGAAACAATACTCAGATGCCCCTCATTAAGCAAAATGATATTTAAAAGTACTTGTGGATAAAGAATGAGACTGCTGACAATATAATATTCTGCTGCCCAAGATGTTTCTTTTTTTGATGAATTTTCCTATCATCAGTTGGTATCAGCTTTGCAAAATGGTCTAGCAACAGAAAAATAAAAACCAGTGAAGGACAGATATTCCAGTCCTTTGCTTACTGTGACACAGCATCCCTAAAATAGTGTTGTCTCTCCAGGGTTCTCTCTGTAGCCCTACATTTGCAAGGAACAGAGATGCTTCATAGATGGCTCTGCCATTCAGGTGAGAAAATTTCTCTTGCTCCCAGTAAATGCAGACAGATCTGGCAAAACTCTTTGGTGTCGTGAGGACAGTGTAGACTCCAGGAAAAACATAAATGAAGGAGTAAGTGTCTCACCATAAAACTACACAACGGGTGGTTGGTGGTTTTACATGTCTTTTCTTTTTGTATTAGAAAATATCACACATTAAAAACTTAAGCTGTCACAGCAGCTTCTCAAACCTGAAAATGAACTCTATTTTTTATTATACAACTCTTATCAAAAGATACATTTAAAAACTGAAACCATCCAGGCTGCTGGTATGTCTGAGATCATGGGCATATTGCTTTGAAAGTCAACCTGATTCCCTACCTCTGATCCCAGTGAAATAGATCAGATGTTATTTATGGAGTTTTGTTCATAGAGGAAACCTAGCAATTAATAAACAAATAGTAATCAATATTACAGAGCAATCACAGTTGGATACGAAGTAATTCAATGTATTTCTCTAAATATAAATGAAATCAACTTTTATTTTTTTATGGATTACTACAGGAAAAATATAATTATTTATATGGGATTCTAAATTGGGAAGGAGCTGTCTCATTGCTTATGTACTCTTAGTTCTCCTCTAAGACTCAATTGCTGCATGAACAATGCATCAATCCTTCGCTCTGATGGATTCAAACATCATTTTACATTACGGGACTCTAGGCAAAAATGGTTTTCTGAAAATGAATTTATTAAGCAATGCTTAACGATTTATGTGATCAAGCAAAAAAACTTTTGTGTTTGTCGGAATAAAAGGATTTGTGGAGTACAAAAAACCTCATTTTTTTCAGAAATCACATTAGGCTTACAAAATAATAAAACTTGTGTCATGTTAAGCAATTGAAGATTCTTACACAGAAGCAGAACATTCTTAAAAAGCAGAGGAACTTATATTTTTTTCTCTTAGTATTTCCCTCTGAATTTACAGTTTTGCTTTTCTCAACAGAGATCATTTTTTTTTCCAGTATTACCCTTCTCAGGGATAAGTGACATAAAAAAGTTTGCAAAGACAAAGCAAGGATACACAGTATGTCTACAGAAGTTTCTCTTACCATCACACTCAGCCATCTCAATTTCTGAGATCTGTACCAACCACTCCTTTGTCTTTCACTAATTGCTTCATGAAGGAGATTCCTAAATTTGGTTGTAGTAACTATGACAATTTTGATAATATGTACTTTGGTAGAGTCAGCATGTCAATTGCTATGTTCTCAAATGTTGGAAGCTTGTTTATCATTACATATTAAGTTTTCTTACTCATTCCAGCCTCTGTTGTTTGCTTACATACAACTCAGACTCCGTTGTTTGCTTACATACAACTCGCAGATGACACTAAATTGGCTGGGAGTGTGGATCTGCCTGGGGGTAGCGTGGCCTTACAGAGGGATCTAGACAGGCTGGAGAGCTGGGCTGAAGCCAATGGGATGAGGTTCAACAAGACCAAATGCCGAGTCCTGCACTTCAACCACAACAACCCCAGGCAGCGCTATAGGCTTGGGGCGGAGTGGCTGGAGGACTGGAGGAAATGGACCTGGGGGTACTGATTGATGCACGGCTGAACATGAGCCGACAGTGTGCCCGGGTGGCCAAGAGGGCCAACGGCATCCTGGCGTGTATCAAGAATGGTGTGGTGAGCAGGACTAAGGAAGTCATCCTGCCTCTGTACTCGGCATTGGTGAGGCTTCACCTCAAGTACTGTGTCCAGTTTTGGGCACCTCAGCATAAGAAAGATATGGAAGTACTGGAGCAGGTCCAGAGAAGGGCAACGAGGCTCGTGAAGGGCTTGGAGAATCAGCCCTATTATAGGAGAGGCTAAGGACGCTGGGGCTGTTTAGTCTGAGGAAGAGGAGGCTGAGGGGTGACCTTATTGCTGTCTTCCAGTACCTGAAAGGTTCTTACAGTGAGAGTGGGGCAGGTCTCTTCTCACTAGTGACAAGTGACAGGACAAGGGGAAATGGCCTTAAGTTGCGCCAGGGCAAGTTCAGGTTGGATATTAGGAAGAACTTCTTTACAGAAAGGTTAGTTAGGTACTGGAATAGGCTCCCCAGGGAGGTGGTTGAATCACCATCCCTGGATGTGTTTAAGAGCCGTTTGGATGTGGTACTCAGGGATATGATTTAGCAGAGGTTTTTTAGAGATGGGGTACTGGTTAGGCTGCGGTTGGACTTGATGATCTTCAAGGTCTTTTCCAACCTGGGTAATTCTATGATTCTATGATTCAGTACAATATTCCCATAGCTCCTCTGTAGATGAGAACATTAAAATAAATAAATAAATAAATAGGAATAGGCAGAAAAGGTTATCATTCTTGTTTTTAATCCTTCCCTCACTTCTCCTCCCCCTTATCCAAAGCAGCTAATTTTGGCCCCACCACAAAATTCTGTCTTGTTCTGGACAACTTTCATGACCATCTGCTGCCAACTTGTAATTAAATAATCCAGGACATGGATTTTTAAAAAAGTTGGCAGCTTTATACAATGGTTGTTCTACCATAAAGAGTAAACAAGCTGCATTAGCCAAACAGTTACTTATCTCCCCAAATTCATCTTGTTTTATGCTAAATTAGTGTCATTTCAGTCACCATTCCAGGGATGGTTGAAAGAAGGCTTTTTGTGCTATCATGTCATAGATATATCTCATCAAAGAAAATTAATAGAATTCATAACTGGTTTGAAGGAATTAGTTATCTGCCAGCTGGGAAATCTTGGGGCTAGGAAGCATGTCAAATATCTCACCAGAGTGTTCAGAGAGGATCACACGTGTGTTTGGTTTTTTTTAATACAAGCAGATTATCTTCTATAGTTTTACTCTGAAATAGTTGTTAAACAATTATTTCAAAAGAAAACGGGTGATCCTTCCTAGTTTTTAAGATTCACAATGAATTTCCTGTTATATGACTACCCACCAATATATTTTTCTGTGACTGATATTTTACTGACCACAGAGACAATGAATATTAAAGATCAAAAGAATGAATTTAATATTATCATTATATTCAGATAGTGTTTTATCTAGTCATTGGGAACAGCTGAAAACAGCTTCTCTGGAAGACAGTAGTGTAATCTATGATGTATTTTGAATATACTGGATCAAGAATACAATTTAGTCATTAAAATATGTGCTAAGACCTCTTAGGCTGAAAGCAATTTCCACACACTGAATGCATAATGATCCCCGTAGTAATTTGGAAAGAAAGACCGCAATCACTTCAACATTCATATGTCAAAGGTACATAAAATGGAAAAGGTATAAAGGCACATAATGATCACACAAAAGCAAAAACATAGCTGATGTTGTCAAGTGCTTCTGTATGCTGCACATAACTGCTAAGCCTAAATGTGCAAACTCAAGATTAGATCTATGACAACTACTTCAGATTTAAAGATCAAATAAATTCTACTTGTCATGTATGCACCTTTTAACCACACAGTAGTCTTTAAAGGACAGGATCCACAATGAAACACTGCCCAAAACTAAATACATGACTAGATGTCAGTAGATTTGATTGACTGTATTTTGCATCTCCAAGAAGTAATGCACTGAAACAGGCTTGAACATGTTGAGAGCTTGCAGGTAAAAAATTCGTTTCCAGACTAATAGAGGATGTTTGTGGTCAAGGTCTACTATAGACTGCCTGATCAGGGAGATCATATTGATAAGGCTATCTTGCTTCAACTATAGGAAGCTTTGGGCTTGTAGACTTTCATTCTAATGGAGGATTTCAACTATTCAGGTGCCTGCTGGGAAAGCAACATGGTGGGCTGCAAGCATCTAGGAGACTCCTGGGAGTGCTTTGAGCACAACTCCCTGGTCAGTGTATTAAAAAAAACTGACCAGAGGAAAAGTGTTACTGGACGTGCTACTCACCAATGCAGATGAACTCATTAAAGAGGTGAAGAGGCAGTCTGGGCTGTAGCAACCACACCCTGGTTGAGATTGTGCCCTCAAGGAATGTGGGTCTGACTAAGTGCAAAGTCAGAATTCTGAATTTGGGAGAGTGAACTTCCAGCTGTTTGGAGAACTACTGGTTCAGACCACCATGGGGAGCTGTCATTACAGATAAAGAAACATAGGAGAGCTAGCAGTTCTTTAAGGATGCCTTACTGGAACACAAGAGTTCTCCATACTGCAGTAGGGAAATCAAGAAGAGGAAGCAGGAAACCAGCATGGCAGAGCTGGGACCTGCTGGTCAAACTAAGAGATAATAAATAAAAGTGGAAGCAGAGATGTGTGGCCTAGGAAGACAACATGGATGCTTTCCAGATGTGTGGGGATGGGATCAAGAGAGCCAGTGCACAGATGGAATTGTGCTTGGTGAGAGAGGTGAAAAATAACAGGAAAGGATTCTACAAATACACTGGTCAATAAAGAAGGGCAATGGAGAGTACACCTCCTCTGATAACTCAGCAGGTAGAATAGTCAACAGTGAATATGGAGAAATCTGAAGTGCTCAGCAAATTCTCTGCTTCAGTCTTCACTGGCATTCAGGCTTCCCACATCTCTCATGTACCTGAACCCTTTGGCAGGAGCTGGGAGAGCAAAATCTATCTTGTTGTAAGCAAAGAGCAAGTTCAAAAGCAGTTTATGAGACAGAATGTACACAAGACTAAGGGGGAAGATGACATGCATCCCAGAATCCTGAAGGAATAGGCTAATGTGGCTGCCAAGCTACTCTGCATCATATTTGAAAAGTCATGACTGTCAGGCAAAATTTCTTTTGACTGAAAAAGGAGAAAAATCACTTCCATTCTTAAGAGTCTTGTGTGCTTGCTGTCCAGAAGGCCAGTGGTATCCTGGCCTATATCAAAAGGAGACTGGGTAATAGAGAAAGAGAGGGAATTGTTCCCCTCTATCCTGCCCTCCTGAGGCCCCATTTGGAGTACTTCATCCTGAAAGATGTAAAGCTGTTGGAGCAGGTCGAGAGGAGAGCCAAGAAAATTATCAGAGGGCTAGAGCATCTCTCATATTAAGACAGGCTGAGGGAGTTGGGCTTCTTCAGCCTGGAGAAGAGAAGGCTTTATATAGATGTTATTGCAGCCTTCCAATAACTCAAAGGGAGCTTCTGAACAGGAGGGAGACCAACTTTTTACACAGTCTGATAGGGACATGAATAGAGGGAATGGCTTTAAACTAAAATGCTGGGAAGTTAG
Organism: Excalfactoria chinensis; assembly: GCF_039878825.1. Taxonomy (NCBI): domain Eukaryota; kingdom Metazoa; phylum Chordata; class Aves; order Galliformes; family Phasianidae; genus Excalfactoria; species Excalfactoria chinensis. Next base: position 46,538,291 of record NC_092857.1, read on the forward strand.
GCATTAGGAGGAAATTTTTTTACTCAGAGAGTGTTGAGGCCTTGGCACAGGCTGCCAAGAGGAGCTGTGGGTGCCCCATTGCTGGAGACATTTGAGGACAGGTTGGATGGGGCTCTGGACAGCCTGAGCTGCTAGGTTGGCAGCCCTGCCCACAGCAGGAAATTGAAGCTTTTTGATCTTTAAGATCCCTTCCAACCCAAACCATTATATGATTCCATGAAATAAGCATTTTAGATGGACATATTAAAAAAAGAACAGTTAATTATAGCATCACAGAATGGCCTAGATTAAAAAGGACCACAATGATCATCTAGTTTCAACCCCCTGCATGGGCAGGGTCACCAGCCACTAGACCAGGCTGCCCAGAGCCACATTCTGCCTTTCCTTGAGTGCATCCAGAGATGGGGCATCCACAACTTCCTTGGGCAGCCTGTTCCAGTGTGTCACCACCCTCTGTATGAAAAACTTCCTCCTAATATATGACCTAAGCCTCCCCTGTCTCAATTTAAGACCTCATTCTATCACTGTCCAGCCATTCATCTTCCTGTTTATATGCTCCTTTCAAATACTGTAAGGCCACAATGAGGTCTCCCCTCAGCCTTCTCTTTTCCAAGCTGAACAAGACCAGTTCCCTCAACCTTTCCACACAGGAAAGGTGCTCCAGCCCTCTGATCATATTAGTGGCCCTCCTCTGGACCTGTTCCAAGAGCTCCACATCCTTCTAGTACTGGGTGCCCCAGGCCTGGACGCAGTACTGCAGATGGGGCCTCACAAGAGCTGAGTCCTCTACTCAGATTGTCCCTCTGGGACAATCACCTCCCTCTCCCTGCTGGCCACCCTTTTTTTAGTGCAGCCCAGAGCACAGTTGGCCTTCCTGGCTGCAAGCGCACACTGCTGGCTCATGTCCAGCTTCTCGTCCACCAGGACCCCCAAGTCCTTCTCTGCAGGGCTGCTCTCAAGATCTTCCCTCAGTTAGTATAAATACATGGGATTGACTTAGTGCAACACCCTGCAGTTAGACTTATTGAAACTCATTAGTTTTACATAGGCCCACTTCTCCAGCCTGTCCAGGTCTTTCTGGCTGGCTTCCCTTCCCTCTAGTGTATTAACTGTATCACTCTGCTTGGTGTCATCTGCAAACATGCTGAGGGTGCACTGGATGATATTGTCTTTGTCATTGACGAAGATGTTGAATATCACTGGTCCCACAACTTTAAAGGCAAACATAATTCAAAAGGTTTCTATTTTTTAATTACAATGAACTCTGAAGAACAAAAATTTACCCTTAAAAATTACTAGACACAGAATTCATATAAATTCACCTTGTCTTTGAAAGATTAGTTATTAAATAATTCTTTGAAATGTAAGCAAAATTTATATCTTCAAGAGCTCAGTAATATTTAAATGCACAACCCATTACATTAGCAGTATTTTAATGCATTAATAGAGTATATTTATGGTTCAGTCTTCTTACTGTTAGAAACACTGATGTCCATGGCTGAACAAATGAACAGGCAGAAATCCTCTGTCTAGCATATATCATTCATTCATGTCTTTCATACTTGGGTAGCTCTTCCATCTATAGTCTACCTTGCATAGTTTTAAACAGTGTCAATTTACACATATTCAATAAAGGAAATAATTTAAGGATCAACAGACTAAAGACTTAGTAATGGCTGGTAAAAGTTACTAGATGAGACTGCAGCAAGAGCAGTTTAATTAATATTAATTATTGTCTCCTACAAGTGAGAAACAACATTTCCCTTGACACCGATGTTGAACTGTTATGGACTGAGATAAATACGGTTGTTCAAGCTAATTAGTCCCCTTGTGTTAGATGGAAGTATACAATATCCTCACACAAACTCTTCAACAGGTTGTCTGCTTGCCTTCTCCATGCTAATTTTGCTGATTCTTTCCTTGGAGAATTTTCCTCTGTCTTGGTGAATGCTGTTTGAATTGCTGGAATTTTTGAGAATGAGATTTCCAGCAAGTCTCCTCTGCAACAACAGACATGAAGACAAATGTAGTGGTATGTCTCTAGCAGAAATTTGGATTTTTATCTAGCTTTATTTAAATGTCTGTGATGCAAACTAACCCATTTCATCTGAATTCTGGTCCATCTGAAAAATAAATTAATTCACAGCTGGTTCAGAACTATTACTTTGTGCTTAAAAATGATCACCGTTTCTCAAGTTCTGTCTAGACTCCCTAGTCATGTTTTTCTGCCACAAATCTATGATTTCTTTTCTCAAATGCAATTAATTTCTAATGCCTTTAAGTTGTCTAAGCATTGCTAATGTGATTTTACATAAAAGTAAACTACTTTGTTTACCTTCACTTTCTTGGTTCACTGCTTTCACAATGTAAATATGGTAACGTTTGTGAATGACCATTATTACTGATTTTTCTTGATATCCTCCTTTTCCAAAATGTTTTGCTATCACTGGATTTTCAGTGTACAGAGAACCTTTTATTGTTGAATATTTGACACTAAGAATAAATTGCTGCTCCTCTTTGAAAATCTGCTCTACTTTTCCTACAAAAATTTTGCCTTCAGTTACAGTATTTAATGTTATTACACCAGTATCCTTATACAAAGGCAGTTTTCTTTCAAGTTTACTAATCTTATTTCTAGGAATTGTGGAGCTTACATAGAGATAATTCAGGGCGACTGACTTATATTCTGTTAAAGGAGGAATGTCTGAAACAAAACGTGTAATATTTTCTCTTTCATATATACAATCCTTGAAGAAATGTCAGATCCTGAACTTGAGACCTCAGACATATCAATGATAACCAACAGGGCATCATTTTTACCTTTTGCTTCTCCTATTTAGACCTGCTGGAAGCTCTAGTGATGCATTATTCAGCTTCCAAAGTGTGTAGCTATGAAAATCCAAACATATCTGGATCCCTTAAAAGGTAGTCTGCATTTCTTTTTGTAAATGTACAAATCAGCAAAACTATCCAAGATGAATGAATTCAAACTATCAGGGGGACTTAATGGGAGTTCAACACCTGGAAACTGCAAGAGATCATGGCCTATAGTTAACAGGGACTTACTCCCTTCACCGCTCTAAGCTGAATTTAGAGCTGCTAAGTTATAAAAACAAAACTCTCCTGCTATGCTTTTCTGATGCATAATACATTATTCAGCAGCTGTGGCTGGGGTACAGAGGGTACAGTCCTGATACAAATCAGGATTGCTGTCTTGTAGTGATGGTACTTAAAGCATTCATGAAATATTGCCAACAGGCAAATACAATATAATAGCAAATCAAAATTATGGAGGTTTTTCTCCCTGCTTTTATGATCTCATATCTATGAAAACTGTAGTTAAATTATTTCAATTACCAGAAGACTGAATATTTCATGGAAGGAAAAATACTAAATAATCTCTTCTTCCCAGTAATAGGAAAGAATTATCTGCAGACAGTGCTATTTCTTGTTGCTACTAACTCACAGCATAGTTAGTTACTGCAAGTAAAATGAAAGATTTTAGAAGGTATCAAAGTGACAAAACCTTTGGAATAGACATGCTGTCTTACTTTAATTTTATTTCCAAATGTTGAAGATAATAATCCTTCCCTGTCACTGTCTGAATGTGAAACAAATCACAGGAACATGGAGCAATTTTTAAATTTCTTCCTTCTGCTCTGTATTGATAGCATGTGACACAGCCTGAGGCAATAGCCTCGAGTTGTGCCAGAAGAGATTTAGACTGGCTATCATGAAGAATGTCATCGCAGAAACTGTGGGTAGGCATTGGAACAGGCTGCCCTGGAAAGAGATGGTGTCAGCATTCCTGGAGGTGTTTATGAGATGAGGCGATTTGGTACTTAGGAATATGGTCTAGAGGGGGATCTGTTGTGTTAGGTGGATGGTTTGACTTGGGTCTTTCCCTAACTAATTGACTGTAAGACTCTACAGTTCTCCAGCAACCAAAACTTTATGATGCTATGATTTACAAGAGAAGAAAGTCTTGGCTAGGTGAGGCAATGGTCTTTCATCTCTTCTCCTACACATCAACAGAATTAGGTAAGAAAATGCAACAATAAATCTGATGTTGTTAATAAGGTCATTCAGTAATCTCCTTTCAATACCTGATATCATAAATTAGTACTGTTGAGGCTGTTACATTAGCCTTCTATTGAACTAAAAGGAAAATGTAGACCTGGTACTATGCTGGTTAAGATGTGTAGCAAATTGTTTTCATAAACTAACAAGAAGAGAGAAGAAGAATGTGTAGTAGATAAATCTATTTGTTACTGACGCAGTATGACTAAAACCAGCTTTCTAACTATCTGGATATTCTGTCTCAAGTATTCTATTTTCTGGACAAGAAGGGACAAGGCAGCATCAAATCAGAAATGTTTACTTCCTTCCTTTGGATTATATAATTTTAATTATTTCATGACCTTCCAAATTCAGGAGTGCAAACAAGAATCTTCAATAAAAATAGTTATATTTTAATGAATTATTTTAGTTACTAAAAATGTAGTCTTAAATGAAGCTTAGGGGAAATGTAAAGGAGGAAAACATTCAAACATAATTTTCTTTTTCAAATGGTAAGATAATGTTTTCAGAGTGAAAGAATAACCCCAAGTACATTCAAAATGTTGATTAGATTTTTATGTAGCATCATATATGTAATTTCTCTGAGGGACTGAAATCTCTCTCTCTCTTTCCCTCTTTTTTTTAGCAGCTAGTACCGAATTTCTGAATTCAAACTCCCAAGAGGAATAGATTCTGTCATTGTAATTATATTAATTAGCTCTGTAGTCTCTTAATAGTTCAATATAATGATCCTATTGGGCCAGCTTTCAATAGCTCTGACATAGTTTTGTAAATTACACAGGGAAAGAATTGCTTAGTGAAATGCTCCTTTGACCTGCCAGTATACCACTACCACCCACAACATGTTTCCTTCTGCTTAACTGCTGGTTGTATATAAGTTTACAACTTATAAATATGAAACTTCTTTCACCACAACTGTACAGAAAATCTGGGAACAAGGTGAAGCAAAGGTGGAATAGAGTTTTATTTACTTATTGGGAGTTTTTGGTTGTTCTTTTGTTGGTTAATCAAGAAGAAATTATATTGCTACTAGTTTAAAATATAATTTCTCAGTATATTCCTCAGAGCATTAGAAGCTGAGATAAGATGATAGAGGAGCAAAACTCTATGTTTCAGAAATGGAATGTGCTCAGGACTTTTTAAAGGGAGTTGTTTACGGCTACTGTAAAAATCAGAGAGAGGAAATAGGGCAGACAAGCAAAACACAACTAACAGGATGTGTGTGTGTGTCCTTGTCTTGTGGGTCCTTCTGATGTAGGTCCTTCAATGGCTTTAAGCAATGACAAATGTGTAATTTAAAGATTATTTTTAATCAATATAGCATATTCAGGAGACATGCATCTCATGCTTGTCATCATCTCCAGTTTACATTTAAAAAGTTACAATCAGAAGGAATAGCACAGCTTTGTTAGGCACCAAGAGAACTGCAGGGCTGATCTCAGAAGCTCTGAGCCATTGGAAAGCAATCATGTTTAATCTTGTCATTGAAATAATCCAGAAGGGACTGCTACAGAAGCTGTGTGTAGTCAGAAATGTCTTGTTACATACCTTGATGCTGGTTGACGTCATCCCAGGAGATGTAGGATTCAAAAATGTCTAGCCTAGGTGTCTCTGCAGTGCAGGTGTAGCCATGTAACAGGAGTAATGAACAGGTGTGTATATACACACCTATGCTTTTCCATGTGAGCCTAAGCTGAGAACTCTTCCTAATAGTGCAACTCATACAATTAAAAAGAAAGTTATGAAGATGCTGAGAAAAAGTGGAAAAAAAGAAAAACAACAACAACAACAACAACAACAACAAAAAAAAAAGCTATATGCATTCTTTAATGTTAGGTATCTACTCTGTTTCATTTGATTTTCCCTCAAGATTGCCCTTCTGCAAGATCAGCAAAAGGCTCGCTTTAATTTTTCACTCTGTTTATATACAGAACTTCTGATGCAGTAGTTCTTTTCCAAAGGCTGCTTTGCCAACTGAGACTTTTTTATTGGAGTCTACATAGAGTTTTGGGGCATCGTGGGCAGCTGATTAATCATATTGGTAACTGTAGTGAAGTAATTAAGTGGGCATTAGAATCTCATTACTGTCCTTAATTAAGCTGGGAAAATTGAAATACCACACAATACTTAATGTGAAACGGACTGTAATAAAACTGCTAAGACTTGTTTACAGGAATTAATATGCAGTTTTGCAGAGTAGATGGTGAATAATTTTTTCACTGGTAATTAAAATATACTATATTTGAGTAGACATGAATACATAAGGTGTTTGTTTTATCTATCAGAAAACTTGATTACATTAAAAGGTCAATATTTTATTAAAAATAACAATATAAGTATAAATTCTAAAGCATAAAAATAAGGATTTCAAAATAGAAGTATTTACACCAGCTTATCTATAAAAACAGTGTAATATGAAATGAAAGCTTTTTAAAGGCCTTATGACTCTATATTCAGAAATAACTGATATTTCTATGAGAATACATCTATTTTGTTATGACCACAAACTCCAAAGCAATACAGAAGAAAGCATTAAGAGATGTCTACTGTAAATAGCTATAGGAAGTTTTCATATTGCTTTCTAACAGTGTCTTGAGAAATAGACCTGAAAAGTAAGCATGACATTTTAGATACTGATGTTGCTCTGAAACTAATGCCTACTATTCTTTTCCATGGAAATTACAACAGATGAAAGTTGTGAATGGCTGCCTTTCACATCTCCGTTATCAGTACTGAAAAGCTTCGGACTGTCTCATTTTGCTCACATCAACTGCTTAGTCTCCAGGAATGTACAGAAGACAGCAATGAATGTCAGTAGTTGCCATTTTTGTCCCACTGAGGAATTCAGTGACACACCTTTGTTCCATCCACACTTCCATGTCAGATGGCCTTCTGTCAGAGTGCCCCGCTGCTGTCATCTGTCACATGGCAACAAAATATAACAGGATATCAGTGGGAAGGTTCCACCTCTATTGCCATAGCATCAGCATCCACCTCTGACACAGCTGGCCAACATAATAATACATGTGCAGCCCTTGAATGCTCTGTACTCATCCAAAGTTCTTGCTCTTTTGGATTGTTTATTTTTTCTTATGCAGTCACAGAGAATGTAAAAGTATCTCATGGAAATTTAATCTGTCCAATTATAACTTAGCAGTAGAAGATAGAATAATGTTACCTTAAACTTTGTAAGACTGTCATGCGTTCAGTCAATTTTAGATTAACTTGTAGATTCCTTATTTTAAACTATTTGTTTTTCTTAAAGCTTTTCGAACCTCAGAGACTATTTGTGATTGCAAATACTTCCATTGCCTTGATAACAAATGTGTGATATAATACGGACTTATCCCCAACACTTACAATACTCCACATTTTAGATGAAATACCAGTAAAAGCTTTCCTTTTTTTACTGTTACACTGAAAATCCGTGATAACGGATCCCTCTAATATTAAAATACATTGGCTTTTAGATGCATATCTCAATACTGGTCAGAACAGACTGACTTATTTTCAAGTGGCATTTGTCAGGAAAGCAAAGTCAAAAATTCAAGTCTTTACTTTGTAAAATAGTCTTATATATTCTGTAATCTTAATGACTGTATTAGCCTCTAAGGTGCTTTTTTTTTGTTTGTTTTTTGCTTTGATTTTTTTTTTTTTTGATAAATTTCAAGATATAAATTATTGTGTCTAATGACTTAAATAAAAGATGAGTTAACTGTTTTAGCAGCTTGTATATCACTAAGATGAGACATCCATTAGAAAACATTCAGTTCTGCTTTTGGCCTTTTTAAACCATGTTGGCAAATTGGAAAGGATATAGGAAACAGCGACGGAAATTATTTTTCAGATGGGAAAATGCCACATTGTGAAAATGTTTAGGAGTTTAATATATTAAGTTTGTGAATCAAGATTGAGAGATGACTTGAAAATAAATAAATAAATAAATAAAATAGTCTTTTCCGAGGCAGAAAATCTCATATGCTTAATGATGTATTCTCAAGAAGAACTAATGGCTAGATATCAGATATTCATATCAGAACAAAATGTAGATCCTTCTCAGGACCTAGAATCCCTAACCTCTGAATGATCCTAGCATATGAAACACTTGTTTGTTTCCAGACTTGTATTATCCAGCTACAGTGGTCATAATCTGAAAGCACTTTCAGTTTTCTCATGTATTTAATAAATAAAATCCTTCTCACAGCTCTTAATTCTGGTTTTATTTCCCATACGGTTTTTCTTTCTTTTTTTCTTTATTTTTTTTTCAGATTTCTGTTTTGCATGAATTTATAACCTCTTCCTTCTCATTCCCATTCATTCTTTTTTATTTTCTTAATTGTTCACTTCAGGATACTTATTTGTTCAAACTCTTTTTATTCCAACACTGAAAGCTCAACCACATTTTCACAAGTCTCTCCTCTATTCACACTGACATATAAGTCCTTTCCTTGACTGCCAGATCAAGGAATAATGTTTACTCTTCCTTCCTTTTCATAGCTATTTTATAAGATACCTTAGAAAACTGAAAAGTTTCAGCCTATCCCCACATTTTGACATATTTACTTTTTCACTTGATATCCAGAGAAGGCATGTGTTTTACTACCAAATAGTTAACTTGTTTACCAGAGCTTTTGTATAAGTCTTCTGTTGCCTCCTTTTCGAATCTCCTTTTTCTGGAGGGCTGTAAAACAACACAGTACTGAGCATACCTAATGGGTATAATATATATATAATGGAATACTAAATAAAATATATTTTATTTATTTTATTTTTATTTTTATTTTATTTTTATTTTATTTTTATTTTATTTTTATTTTTTTAAACAACAGTTACTTTCACATAGCCCAGATTCCATGGAAGAAAGGTGAAAGTTGTGTTTGCTTTGAAACTTCTTGTGTAAGGGATCACTGCTAATTCAAATTTACCAAAAGGGTAAATCTAAGTTTACAAAAACCACCAGAAAATATTTAAGAACAAAGTAAAGAAACTGTGATTTGGTTAGGTACTAGTAAGTAAAGAGGAGAGTAGACTAGTAAAATTAAAGTTTGTTCTGTCATCTGTGCAATATAACAGAATGGCATACTGAATAAAGAAAACACTTCTTTTAGTACCTATGTATATATAGAACTTTCCAAAAAATTTAATTAGCATTCAGAAGTAAAATGTTTGCAGTGACATGTTTGCTATGAAATATAAGTCCTGGATTCTTCTGTTCCCCAAAATCAAGAAAAAAATGATATTTTGGTTTTGGCTGGGATAGAGTTAATTTTCCTCCCGGTAACTTATATAGTGCTATTTTTTATTTTATTTATTTATTATTATTATTATTACTTTATTTCTTATTTTATTTAGGACAACAATAATGTTTAGAATGAGAAAACACATTCATGTTTTAGTTACTGCTGAGCAGCTCTTACCTTATGTCAAAGACTTCTGGCTTCTCATGCTGCCCTGCCAGTGAGGAGCTGGGGATGCTGCGGATAGACAGAACCAGGACAGCTGACCTAAACTGGCTGTAGGGATATTCTATGCCATTTGGCATCATGCTCTGCAATAAAACTGTGAGAGCTCACTAGGTGGCTGTCTCTGCAGTGAGCAATTGAATTGTGCATCATTTGTTTTGTACCTCCTTTTAAGCCTGTTCTGGTTCCAGCCAAAATAGTAATAGCAGCACTCTGATGCTTTGATTGTTGCTTAGGAATAGGAGCATGCTGAAACCTGGCCAAGACAGGCCAATACACTCAGCAGGGAAGATCCACAGCCTTTAGGATATGGCAGCAGGGCAGTGCAGAGCAGAACAGGTGGCCTGAACTGGGCCAGGGGTGGTTCCCTGCTGTGTAACATCATTCAGAAGGCCATAAAGCTGTGGGGAGCTGTCTGGGGGTGGCAGGTGTTTGGAGATTGGCTGGGGGTAAGTTGGCAGGTGATGAGTGATTGCATTGCAGAGTTAGACAGATACAGTTATAACTGTGGGTGATCTTGTAAGTCTTTTCCAACCTTGGTGGTTCTGCAATTATGTGATTTTCTTCTGTCCTACTAAGCACTTTTTACATCAGTTCACAGGTTCTTGTTTATTTCTAACTCTCTCCCTTGTCTTGCTTGTTTGTTTGTTAGTTTTTTGTCAGAGGGGAAAGGGAGGGTAAAGAATGGAAGGCTGTGTAGTGCCTAGCTGCTTGACAGGTTATACAACAACTGTCCTTTTTGCACCCAATGCAGGGCTTGATGTATTGAGATAACAGATCTGACCAGAATGTATTACCAAAAGTTCTTATAAGCATTCACTGTACTGTTGATTTTTCTGTTCTTTGAGTCATTCTCAAGGTTTTGTGGTGTAGCACCTTGTTTGCTGTCATTGCTCTGGTTAAGATTATCAGTTTTCTGTACTGTGTATAATGATTTATGTTATGAAAAAATTACCGGTTGTATTAATCTGGTATTTGTACCAAACACTGACACCATCTCTGTATTTAGTGAACCATCTCTTGGAAAATATGGATAGCTAAGCTTTACCTTTTCTCCTCAGTGAGTTAATCTAAGTTCAGAAAGTAAAAAAAAGGTGTGTGTGTGGGGGGGATGCTTTCTCCTTCCCCTTTTCCTTCAGGCCAGTTGGAATAGCTCATGAGAATTTTGAATATTCTTTTGATGTTCAGACCAGAATATTCCCATTGCTAAGTATGTCTCCTGAATGTGTTCCAGGTTTTGTATAAGTTTTAACAATCGTTCAAGAATACCACACAGAAACATGCCTAAGGCAGGATAGTTATGATTGGCAGGGACCGAGGGATGGTATGGGCAAAGACCTAGGAGAGTGAGTACCCCAGTATTTTGGAACTTCAACATCTGAAAAAGGTATAATGTCTCTCTGGCAATTCTAGGGAGAGAGAAATCACTGAAGTGTTCTGGGGTTTGTCCTATGCCTGCTGAGAAATGCTCAACACTAATCCCATCCCCACAACTTTAGCTAACCCAACTCCTGTAACAGTTTCTGTGGCTACTCTGGCCCTCATGACATATCCTGTAACTGAAGGAGTAATCAGCACGACTTACTCACCCTTCAGTAGTCCCATCTACCATCAAGAATGTCCAGTGGAAGCTGACAGTGGACTGTCGTGGCCTGAATGAAGTAATGCCACTGCTGAGTGCTGCTGTGCCAGACATGCTAGAGTTTTTATGTGAATTGGAATCAAACACAGTCAATTGCACACTGCAAATGATACTACCAATGCTTTTTTCTCAATCTGTTTTGTAGCAGAGTGCAGGAAGCTACTTCCTTTTATTTGAAAGAGCATCCAGTACACCTGGAATCAACTGCTCCGGGGGCAGAAAATCAGCCCTACATTATGTCATTGGACTGGAACAGGGGAATGCTCCTAAAGATCTGCAATACACTGATGACATCATTATGTGAGTCAACACAACAGAGTAAATTTATGAGAAAGGGAAGAAAATAATGCAAATCCCTTTAAAAGTGTGTTTTGCTATGAAGAAAATAAGAGACCTGCACCAGAGATCCACATTTTAGGAATAAAAGCACAAGGTAGATTTCAACAGATTTCAGTGTATGTAATCAACAAAGTAACTGCTGTGTCTCCACCAGCTAGCAAAAAGGAAATGTGCTTTCCTAGATGCTGTGGGTTTTGGGGGATACTTATTGCAAAATATAGTTGTATGCCCTCTATCAAGTGACTTGGAAAAATAACCTCACATAGGGCCCACTCTTCTGTTTCACTTGGAGGGAGGGAGCTAATGAGTGCATGGTGCTTAGTTGCCCTTTGGTTTAAACCATAACAAGTTACAGAAGCATCTTTGGGAAGTATGTATTCATGAGCCACTAGAAATTGAATCTAATCGTATGAGAGGCAAAAAGTTGTTTGGATAAAATGCTTATCATCTCTTTTGGCTGTTTTTGTTTGTTTGTTTTAATTATATCCTTTATGTCCACTATCCCCATATTGGTTTTGATTTGCCCTTTCAATGCAAGAGAACTGAGTAGCATTTAAGGAGTCAGTATTACCATCATATACCAAAAACAAAAACTTAAAATCTCAAAATATTTCATGTTCTTATATCTTTGGTGTATATTTGAAATTCCAAGGTAGACATTACAGAAAATGTCAAGTTGAATATATGAAAAATTGTATTACTATTAAATTTGTCTGCATGAGGGAAGATGGGCCAAGGGAAACTCAAGAGTTTCAATAGTGCCAAGTTGTGGGTTCTTCATTTTGGTCACAATAACCCCAGGCTTGGGGAGGAGTGGCTGGAAAGCTGCCTGATGAAAAGGGACATTGAGGTACTGATGGACAGTCAGCTGAATAGGAGCCTGCAATGTGCCCAGGTAGCCAAGATGGCCAGTGGCATCTTGGCTTGTATAATGAATAGTGTGGTGAGCGAGACTGCCCTTGTAAGTGGCATTGGTGGGGCCTCACTTTGAGTACTGTGTTCAGTTTTAGGCACCTCAGTACAGAAAGAAAATTGAGGTGCTAGAGCAGGTCCAAAGAAGGGCAACAAGGCTTGCGAAGAGCTAGGAGAGTATGCCCTATGAGGAGAGACTGAAGGAACTGGGGCTGTTTAGCCTGGGGAAAAGGTGGCTGAGGGGAGACTTTACTGTGCTCTCCAAATACCTGAAAAGTGATTGCAGGGAGGGTGGGGTTGGTCTCTTCTCACTGATTAGCAACAAGGGGAAAATATCTCAATTTGTGCCAATGGAGGTTTAGGTTGAATATTAGGAAACACTTTTACAGAAAGGGTTGTTAAGCGCTGGAATAGGCTCCCCAGATGGTGGTTGAGTCACCATCCCTGGATGTGTTTAAAAACTGTTTGGATGTGGTGCTCAGGGACATGATTTAGTGGAGGGTTGTTAGGGTAGTCTGGTTAGGTTGAGGTTGGACTTGATGCTCTTTAAGGTCTTTTCCAACCTGAGCAATTCTATGATTCTGTGTTTGCAATGGAATTGTGGCATATTAACTATTTTGGATGTGGTATTTTATTGCCTTTTATAGTGATCACAATATATAGCAGAAAAGCCAACATTACATTGTTTCTCAATTTAAGAATTAGAATTTTGACTTGCTTCAGTATGATTTTGTTTTGTTTCATTAATTCTTAGCTTTTTAATCAGAGCCTTTCCTATGATGTAGAGATTAAATCAACTGTATGATTTTATTAAGTTCCTTTTGGGGAAAAAAAAAAACAAAAAACACCTGAATATAGCTTTCCCCTCTCCCTTACACATGAATAAATATGTATGCCTTTCATTTCACATCTGTCCCAGGCAGTAAGACTGTTCCCATCTTTACCTTCTTCTAGATAGCTACCGTAGGTGAACAACAGAGTAGAACAGTAAGGCAGATAATTCTGTCAAAAGACAGACTTTTCAGGGGATTTACAAGTGAAGGTTGCATCCCAAAATTTGAGAACTTCAGCACTTTTATTGTTAACATGCTTACTTGATCAATACTCAGCACTTTTCTTCATCTTCCTTGAAAGAGAAACAGATGCTAAATACATGTAATTTTTCCCATATATCTTCATAAGCATACCATCTGTGCTTATCTAAGTGTTTGTTATTCATTTCTGTAACAACCCTGGATGTTTCTTTCACCCAGTTCCTTCTCCCTTACCTGTTTATCACAAAAAAGTGCAGAGAGAAACACAAATGCAGTTTTCCAAGCATCATTATAAATAAAGCATAGCATCTGCCTGATTCTCATCAGAGCATTCTGCGTGACTTTGTAAAGAAATCTGACTACAATTTCAGCTTTCACCAATTCTTGCTGTAAAAAGAATCTCTTCCTTAAACTTTAGTCATCATGCTTCACTTTCTCAGATGGTGTTTGCTGACACGGAAAATCACCTGAATATATATTTCAGAATAAACTCCTTCTCTGAGAGAAGTTCAGTTATAGCAGTGGCATTATATCTCAACAGCCTTACCAGCCAGTGTTGACCAAAGAAATGCCCAACAGGTGAGATGCTGAATTTCTAAAAAGCAAATAAAACTAAACTAAAAGTATATGATGTTTCTCAAATTATTTTTGTAAGTGAGGATATATCTGAGTAATTCAACTCTTTTCCCCCCCCCGTGCTCTTTCAAAACATCGTTAAATTCTTAACATTTAATTTCACCCATGGTAGCTGTTTTGAGCCCTAAACAATTTTAGTCTTCTGTGTTTAGCTTTCAGTTGTTTTTATGTTCTGTTTCATTCCTTTAAATATTGTCCCCCACAACTTTTAATTTGTAATCTTTACTTTTTTTTTTTTTTTAGTTAGTTCTTGGTTATCCTTAGCCTGAGTTAATTCTGTCTTACTGCCCTTTCAGCATTTCTCCTTAAAGACTGGTTTATACTTCAGAGTTCCTACTGAACATTTTGTTCATTTTTTTATTTGCAAAGACTGAAGTGAATTAGTGTGCTAACACTCAATTTGCTCGTAGTCATCCTCCATCCTATATTTCACAAATCTTTTATCCTTTCTGCTTGCAAACTATGATTATCCCTTAATTGCAAACCCCAAATTAGGTATACAGAAACCTTAACTGATAAGACCTTCTCTCTTCAGCTCCTATAACCTAAACATCGATTTGAAATACTGGTAGCACCATTTTACTAAGAAGATATGGAATTTTTGTGGACATTTACTGCTTTGCAGACAAGAAGAAAGCCCATTCAATGTATGGCTGCACTGCCATACATAATAATTTGTATTGCTGCCATACTGACAGCTAAAATACACTGTTTTTTCTACCCCAACAAAAATATCTACAGATGCATACCTAGTGACTTTTTGGAAAAATAAACAAAAAATAATTAAGCCATATCAATACTGAAAAACATGAATGGTCACCAGCGTGTAAATTCTCATTCATTTGAATATTTTTTCAGCCCAATTGCTTGATCTGGCAAGAGAATTACTGTTTGGCAAGAGAATGCTAATGAATACTTAAAGGAATAAAACCTGGGTAAAGACAGAAGAACAGAAGATAAGACATGATTGGATTTAAAAAAAAAAAAAAAAAAGTAAAATTTGTATCTGCATTATTCTCTAAACTGTATGTTTTGCAGATGACATTTCACCAGTGACTCCATTTAAAGAACCAGACACTGATAAGTCAAATACATGTTTTTTGGCTCACAAACTTTATCCATTTTAAGAAACTATTTGTACATTGTTGTTTAGCTTATGAAGTATGACACATATCCAGGTGGTTTGCACTAAGAAAAGGATAGCTTAGAAGATATAGATTTGCCTTGCTCACTTGAAAGAATATTTAAAAGGTTGAATATAGGTCAATTGTACTGAATTTCTTATGAGGACTCCCAGCTGTTGTATCATAAGCAGTCTTTCAAGGTCCTCTGATTGGACTACTAGTACAATACTTGTATAAGGACTTGACTGCTTGGTAAGGTTTGTGAGTAAGGCCTAGGATATCACAAAGCAATCTTTCCTGCAGAGACCAGTTTTGTAGGGAAACTCCTGAACCTGTAACTTCCACTCTGTACCTACCAAGGACATCTGTGCCAGACGAGGACAGACTTTTTCCACAGATTTTCATTACTCAAGCAAGGTAGCTCCAGCCCAGTTCTCCCACTGCACTGCTTTGGAAGATTGCATGTGAGGACTCTGTCAACAGTTTATAGGCTGGTTTGGCCCAATTCTGTGATGAATGGGGTAGGGAGACCCACAGACCTGTGTCCCAGGAGTGGGGCAAGGGAACAACAACAAAAAAAAACACAGTGGCAATGAGATAAGGGAGAATATTAATTTACTAGATCATCATAGTATCATAGTATTGTGTGAGTTGGATATGATATTGAAATGCAAGCTAACAATATAATACAATATAAATGGAACTGAAAATTAAGAATGAAATAAATGAAAGTGTCCAAAACCAAAGGCCTTACTCTAATGTTGAAAGCAAAAAAAGCTAGGGAGCACACACTGCAGTGACAAGCAGTAAAAGAAGGGGATGTCTCATGACTTGTAAGCATTTTTATCTTTTCATCTGAACAGAAAACAAAAATGAAATAGTGAAAGTCTTCTGGGAGATGATGTAGTTCTTCTCATCTGAGAACCATATACCTGAAAATATCAACAGTCCATGGAAATGGAGCATTAATGCTTTAACTTGCAGTGCACTATATGATGTTATGATGAGAAATACCAATAACAAAAGTAAGCAAAAAATGACAGACAGTAAGAAAATTCTGTGGAATTCAAAGGGAGTAAATACCAGTGATTATGGTCTGGGTCTCAATGCATTTCAGATCTGCATAAAGGCCTCTTAATTAGTAAAACCTATGTGTTCTGATTACCTACAGGAAGGCAAAGACTTCTAGAGTGGAGATCTTCATTAAAAGTGAAAATCTTAGGCTTGGGACTAGATATTCCTAAAGACAAAGCTAATGACAAATCTGTTGAAAGACCGCTGACTGCCAAGTATGTTTAAATTAATTCAAAACTGCTTTGTCTACTGAAATACTTCCTCTTGTTATAAGAAAACTTCCAAGTCAAGCTCTAAGTTGAACAATGTCACGACAATGCAAAAAGCCTTGATCATATGGCAAATTGATTATTAAATTTAAGATAGGAAAAAAGTTAAGAAGCTAGAAAGAATTACAAGACACTGAGAAAAAGGACTCAGAGTAATGCCTCCTACCTTACTTTTTCGGATCGCAACATCAGAAGTGGATGGTAGCTGTATGGCTGAAACTTCCGACTAGTACTCCATTACTTTTTGTTGCAGTGCAACAGATGGCAGCACAAAGGCAGACTGACAAAACAGTGTCTGATACAGAAGCATGAAAGAAGCAAAGGTATGTCAGTGAATTCCTCTATGTAGAAAAAAAAAATGGCACCCACTGACACTTGCTGAGTTTTCCTGGAGACCAAACAGACAATGTGAGCACAGTGAGATTGTGCATGTCACATTTCAGAAGTGGTGAAAGTGATAATGGGTCAGTTCCACTGGTGCAGATTTTACAAACATAGCATGCAGTCTCTTTTTCAACACTGATGAAAATGTATAGAAGTGTATAGCTAATGCTGGTGACTAATGAAATTCTGTAGCTGAGAATTTTCTATAACAATTAGTGCTATTGTGCTTTTTATATCTTTTATAGTTTCCACTGAAAGAAACAGGAGGTGAACACTCCCTCAGCTGCCTTCTTTCTATTCTAAACACTCTGAGATCTCACAGCCTTCCCTGCCTTGGCCCTGCCTGTGGGTCAGGAAGGCCTGGAAATTGATGATCCTTTGGGGTCCCTCCCAAGCCATTTTATGATTCTATGATTCCCTCATAGGAGAGGTACTCTGCTCCCTTCATCCTCTTTGTGGGCCTTTGTTGAATTCTTCAGCATATTTATGTTTGTCTTGTACTGAGGAGACCAGAACTGGACACAGTACCCCAGTAGTCCCTCACCAGTGCTGAGTAGAAGGGAAAGATCATGCCCCTTGATCTGCCGTTGGCAGACCTTACCTAATGCATCCCAAGATACCATTAGTCTTCTCTGATGCAAAGATACACTGCTGGCTCACATTCAACTTGAGATTCAGGAAGACAATGCCCAGGTCATATCTGCCAAACTCCTTTCCAGGTGGGTGGCTCACAATACATCCACCCTTTTGCACTTAATCACTGCTGGATTTCATGAGGTTATCATTTCTCCTTCCTGTCTTGTTTAATCTTGATGGCAGCATGACTGCATATTATATCAGCCATTCTTCCCAGTTTTGTGTCATCTCCAAACTTGCTGAGGGTACACTCTGGCCACAGGACTGTACTCTTTATTGATTGTTGGGTTATGCCATTAGTTACTAGTCTTCACCTAGACATTGTGTCACTGGTCACACTGATCACCACCCCATTCAGCCAGTTTTTAGTTTATATCACTGTCTGGCTAACCAGTTCATATATTACTAGTACAGGTTGAGATAAAGGAAGCATTCATTGCTTCAGCCTTTTCTTTATCCTGCGTAACCTGGTCTTCCATCTGCAAGTAGTGGACTTGCATCTTCTGTTGACTTCCCTTCATCATCTGTGTACTTGTGAAAGTCCTTTTGTTGTCTTTGACATCAGTGGCCAGATTTACTCCAATTAAGCTTTGGCTTTCCTAATTGCATTATTGCATGTTTGGACAATGTCTCTGTATTTCACCCAGTTTACCTGTCCTTGCTTGCACATTCTGTATGCCTTCTTTTGACACTTAATTTTCCCAGGAACATCTTGTTCATCCATGCAGGCCTCATCGCTTTTTTGTTTGACCACCTACTCACCAAGATTGACAGCACTTGACCTTGATGGAAGTCAAAACTCTTCCTCAATGTTCTTACCAAATATTACACTAAATGGCATACAATATATTTTTCATAAGTTTGTGTGAGCTGTCCTTCCTGTTTCCACTCCCAGGCTCTTGCCTTTCCTTTTCACTTGCTTAGGGCACACAGTAATGTATAGAGAAAGCCTTGGTAATGCACAATAATCATTTAGCAGCAGATAGAACACTGATGTGTTAGCACTGAATTGGTCCCAAATCAAAAACACAGTGCCATATGGTCTGCAAGGAAGACAATCAACTTATCTGAACCAAATTCAGTATACCTTCTCTCATGGAGTGATGTACAAGCTCACCTGTAGGCCCTGCAGGCACCTTTCTAGCATCATCATCAACTTCTGTAATACACAGGCTAAGAGCAATTTGTAAAGTTCATCATTATACAAAGAAAATTCCTGTGGACAGGCTTTTGATCCAGGGAATAAAATCAGGACTGAAAGAGCTTTAACGTCTTTTTTTTTTTTTTTAAAAAAAAAAAAAAAAAAAAAAAAAAAGCTTCTGAAAAATAAAAAGCATTCAGGCTTAAAATTAATGAGCTTCCTACTACTCATCCTATGCAGTGCTGCAGTTCATTCTGACAGCACATACTCCACTCTTCAGTGTGATGATGTATCTGAAATCCTACTTTAAAGTTCTCATCTCCACTCATGAATGTGGATTAGGGACTTCCTAACATTTTATCAAGGTGAAAGAAAACATTAGTATTGTTCATTGTATTTCTAACAATCCTGTTTTACAGACAAGAAACATGGACTTTATTTCAGCGGCAGCATGATGGGTTGTGGTTCCTTTCAATGTACATTTTCACAAATACTTAAGAAGCAAAGCTAAAAACTGTGTTTGTTTTTACTAACTTAGCATTTCAGCTTCCCAAGGAAAAGATTGATTTGCTTGCTGCAAGTCAGCATTACTTAAAAGTAATTTTCAAAAATGTCTTTGATCATCTTTGCACTTGAAGGAATGTGTTTATACATAACACAAGTCTTCCTGGTTAACCCTGGCTAACAGGAATAGTTCACTTCAAATGGATATGCCCAAATATGGGGGAAAAAAACAAAAACCTCCTCCATTACTTGGTTTAAGAAAATGAGACTGAAGAAAGATCACATCAACAGTTCACTTTTTTGTTCTCTCATTGAGATTAACATTTCTCACAATTTGACTTTGGTCCTATACTCTTTACCTTTACATAGAGAATATCTATAAAGTGGTTTATACTAATAATATTTAATGATTATGTTGTAAAGTTTAAACACACAATGTAAATTACTTTGTAACTCATCATCCCACTGCTTTTACAGCAAAAAATAATGTGTAGTTCAAGTGTCTTGCTTTATTTTAAGTTTACAACTTTCAAGCACTGTTAATTCTTCTGTATTTGCCAGATCCTAATAATAAATTTGTCTCTAATTCCTAGAAAATCAATGCAATGGTAATACAGGTGTCTCTTCTCTTTCTGCAGTGCCAAATGAGAACGAACCCAGTTGATGGTAATTTGATTTTGTGGAATAAATCTTGCCTACCCTTGGGTATCCACAAATACCTGGACTGAGGGGGGAAAAGAAAGAAAACAAACAAAACAATACAGTAATGGAAAACAAGCAAACCAAAAACTACCTCTTTTATGAAGCTGCTGCAATAACAGAAGTGAAATGACCATGTAAAAGACTGAAGGCCTGGCCTAAAACTATTTTGTACGCATCTCAGAACCACAACTAATTTATATCTGATGATTTTTTCTGCTCCTATACAGAATTTGGAAACGAATGATAATCTCATCCTGGGTTCTTCTCTAAGGAAGTATCATTTTTATATTCATACAGAACAATAACAAGAGCAACAAAGATGATGGAACTCTTCACCACAACAAAAATCCAGTATTAGCGTTACACTGGAGTGTCACAAAAATCACTGGACCTTCACAATCACAAAAAAATAATTAGAAAATGAGACATGTTCCTAGTAGAACACTGTGTAAAACTAAAAGAGTTGAAAATGGTTTCAGATTTTCTTCAATTTACTCTGCATATTTGTGCAACAGTAAAGAAATGTTAAATTTTAGGTACACAGTAGATGCTTATCTGAATTAGTCAGAGTAATAAAATCTCCTGCTAGCTACTGGGAAGCCATGGTGCACTCTTCCAGTCTCTTCCATAGCAGAGCCTAACCAAAGTTTTCTATGTCTCGCCCCATAATTTCCTATTTCCTATCTTTTTTGCCCCAAACCTTTCTCCATTCAAAACAGTTGCAGAAGAAGTGCTTCTAGAGGCTCATTATTCTTTTAAATCCTGATTTTAATTACATAATCTGCTACAAACATAGTATCAAACAGTTGCTATGGGAGCTTCAGGACTATAAAATAATAATAAAAAATTTGACCTGTCTTGTCAGAGATATAGAGCACCTTTGACTCTGTTTGGGCTAATGTCAAGTTTAGCTATGCCACCCATATCTTGGGAAGAGATGTGCAAGAATACCATCCTATTTTCTTGAGTGAGAATGACAGTATGACTCTTGACAATTATTCTTGCTATAAACTCAAGATTGTTAAGCCAACAACCAGAAAAAAAAAAAAATCTGATAACTCTGCAGAAGCATCACATGTCCTTAGACAATCACAAGAAACTGAGTTGATAAATATGTTCTTAATAATACTACTACTTATTATAAATATCTAATCTAGTGAACCCAAATACATATATAACCCAACAAATAACAGAAAATATACATGCCTTTGACTGAAGGATTTGTTGTATATGCATGTTTGTGTGTGGAAGAAGCTCCATAAAGTTAAGAAATGAATAAATATTGTATGGTTTTCAGCAAATACTTCTTGTAAAACTTAAAAAAAAAAAAAAAAAAAAAAAAAAAAATTTAGCCAGGTGATAAAAAGTACCATAACACTTTGAAGAATAACTGTCCCCTCTTGGGTAATTATATATGCCTCCATAGTAAGGTATAAAGTCTCATTAGCATTCATAACTACAGTATCATAACATGGGTAAAAACCTTCTTCTAACATCATTTTCTATCTTGAAGAATTAGGATATAAAAACTTACTTCCCTACTGCACAGAGCTAAAGTTACTCTTCATAGTAGCCCATACTTACAAAGCAATTTGTCAGTGTAATATACCACAAAGGAGAATTCAGTAGATCCATTTCAACTTAAAAGAGAATTACTGTTTCCTATTTTAAATATACCTCCTCTTAATTTCATTCAGTGTTGCTTTCTAGGGAGACACAGGAGTTACAGCTTGATGATAAATCTGCTGTAATACTGATCTTTACTTCTTTCTCAAGCAGACTCAAAGTCTACTTTGTGTAACTCAGTGTTGTTATACACTCATGAACACATTTTTATTATCTGATTTTTGCCTTTCTAATAGGTTTTTGGACTAATACAATTTAGCATTTTTTTAGCTCACAGAACTTCAACTGATTTAATTTAATCCTTAAATTGCCTACCAAATCTTAAATTTATTTCTTCAGAAGTGTAGAAATGATTCTACTTCTAGGGATACTAAATATTGTTAAAATAAACAGAAACAAATTTTGCAACACTCTCTTCCCCTTTTAATATCACAATATCATTATATTCTCTGCAAAGGGGCTGAAGTTGAAGCTTCAAATTCTGCTTCCAGAGGACATCTGAATTCATTTTCATCTATTTTTAGTTCAGAGCCTCTGCAATATGAAAGAGAAGGCAAATTTGTAGAACACTGTATTCTACACACTCATGTTGAAAACAGCATTATAGGATAGAATATAGATGGATCTCTCATGTATCCACAAGTCACACAATAGGTATGACTTTCAAAACACTATTTAACTCTTTAAGACTCTTCCATGTATTGGTAAGGATGTCAGGATATTTAGATGACCAATTCCTCACTCTGAAGCAGTGTGATCCTTACTCTTGGGTAGAAAAGCCAATGAACTGCAAATGCGGTCTGTGTATACTTTGTTCAATATTGTATAGAATTTATTTACTTAAATACTGACTTTCTGCACAACCATCTTTAAAGATAGATTGGTCTGGATTGATGATTGCCTCTACTCAATCATTATAGCTTAAGTAGACTCTAGGTTACACGGTAACTCCTTTTACTTTAAGCATGACAAAGTCTAAGAGTTGACTCCTCAAATTCCAGACCTGGCTGTTCATGCATAGAAAACCAGTATGCTATTTGCCAATTTTTAATATACATTTTCTTCTAGGTTACTTGAAGTATAATACTCATGAAAGATAAGCGCTATATTGTCATCTACTGTAATCTGAATTTACAGTAAACAGTTAGATTCAGAGCAAGGATGTCTTCTTAACTGAACAACTGACTCAACATGAAGCTTCAGGCAGCACATCCAGCTCCAACAACATGTGAAAGTATGCATGATTATTTCTTGCTTTTTAAAGCCATTCTTCAACTACTGGGAGCAGGGGGACTGTTTAGATTTGACATATTCTTTAGAGAAGGTTTTCTATTATATATAAAAAAAAAATTAAAAAAAATCTACACTAATGATATCTTTCAGAGCTTTGGGTAATTCATTCTTTAAATATCTCTTCTATTTTATCTTTACATCTACTTCAGTTTTCCTACTGTTTCAAATTGCCTTCTCTTTTTATGGTCCATGGCATTCTTCAGAGGAAGTGTCTGTAGTAGTACACATAGTCATCTGATTCCTCTGCTTTTTCCTGAAGTTTCAAGTGAACTACCTGCCTTTTCTTCTCCAATATTTTTTTTTCCTGATTACAGTCGCAAAACTGAAATCACTTCTGCCTTAATTTTAATCTCTGCATGTTTTTTATGGTGTTTTGTTCATCTGAATTAGTCACGCACAAACAACACTTAATTTTGTGTACATAATCATGATGGAAATGTATTCCACTAGTGGGATCTTCAGCTTTGTCTACCTTCTTACTTAACTAGCAGGATTAAGCTACTAGGTGACAACCTTCTAGTGGTAAACTCAGAATTATTAAACTATCATTTAATTGTTTTGAAGATGTTTTAATAATTTATATTAAATTAATAAGAAATTAGATTGCTTTCTCAGTCAGAAATCTACCATTTTCTTAGTAACTGCTAAGAACATTGCTAGACATGCAACAAAAAGTACTGCTAAAGAAGTTAGACTGCTGGACTGTCAGACTTGTTTCACCACAAAACAAGCTACAAGCCACAATCAGCTGTAAAGATATCAAGCAAAAAGCAATCTGGAGTCACAGCTCTCTGGTTCAGTACAAAGTAGGCTGTGGCAACTATAGCAAGTTATTAATTAAAACAACCAAACAGTTCCAAAGTAGCTAACATGTTTTAACATGAGATACAGGAACACCCAGTTGATGTAGGGAAACCAAGCTAAAACATGTGAATCAACTTAAACTGCACAACCATTTTCAGAAATAAATAGAAGTAAGCTGAGATATTCACCCACGTAATACATGAACATAGAGTAAACCTTTTAAAAGACCAGAACAATACTACTAATACATACTGTATTAGTTACTAATTGTAAAAACTGTGTGCCTATTTATTAACAACAGCAGCAACAAAAATGGCTTATTCTGAGCATTTCCTATATCTTAGAAATTACTTTATAACACAGGGAGTCTTAAACTAATGAACACAATACTGGAAGCTTATCCTTTAGTGACAGAAGCTTATTAGCCAGTAGTATTACTATAAACACCAGAAATTCAAACTGGAAATCACTCAGAGCCCTGAAAAGCATAGTTAAACAGTAACAATACAGATAGAGTCTTTCAACATGGAGTGAAGATTATTTAGTGAATTCAATTTATACTTTCCAATATTTATCCTTTGGTTTGGTAAATATGTCTCTAATAAAAATGCATGTGTAAATGAAGAGTTCACTTTCAAATTTTACTGCTTGCTTGACTTTGAAATTGCTCCTGTGATCACGTATTAAAAAATTTCTGCTTGACTGAACTGAAAGTGTGGGATTCTTGAACCTCATTAAGAATGAATTTCAGCACATTGGAAAAAATTTACTCTGTGTGATAATAAGTGAATAGGTAATGTTAAAGTTAATTTTTCTTAATGAAATCTATTATTGAGCTTCAAGAAACCTTGTAAGTTACCTAGCTTACGATGCAGAGCTGCAGTTCCTACAGGATGTGTGGAAGGTCTACTCCTCTAAAAGTGCCTGGCCAAAGACTTTCTCCCCACAAAAGGCGACATTAAGAAAAGGAGGAAGTCAAAAACAAGAACAGAGACAGAAACAAGCCCAACCAACAAATATTAATGAAAGCAGTAACTGGTCAGTTACACTGTTTGGTAATGCAGTGTAAGAATATCTCTTCCAGTACCATTGTTGGAACAAGGAAGCAAAGAGGCACTAATCCACAAACAGTCCTTTCAACCTGAGGGCAGTGAGTGGGCCTCATGGGAATCTCACCTTTATTCTGGTATTTCTTTTTTGTCACTTGAACAGGATTCTCTTCAGCAAATAGGTCCTGTCACTTCCCCAGCATTTCTACCACCACTGCTTTCTGACAGACTTTCCTCAGCATAGCTCCTCTGCTGCAAGTGAATCCCATGGAAAAAGCAACGTGTACTCTTTTTGCTTTTTCTTTCTGGATTTGACTGTGTGTCTACTGGCTTGTGACAGCTGTGACTGGGTTGTGGCCACCCAGCACTTCAGAACCTCTAGGCTTATGGATTCTGATGTCCTGTTGGTGTGATTTTTCTGTCACCAGCCTGATTTGCCCAGTTGCAGCTCATGTCAACTGCCTCACCTGTTTTCTGCCCCCATGCTCAGAATTTTATTTATTTATTTATTTATTTTTTATGTTGCTGAGTGTTTTCTTATGAAAGAGCATGAAAAGGAGTAATTTGGAGGAATTCCACCTTTGTTCTGAACTATTAATTTGCCTGCAAAATGACAAAGCTAGAAAATCTGGAGGCCATGAACAGAAAGCAAAACCACTTTGCTGAAATGCTGCATGATTTCTCAGGTAGGTGACTTTCTTTCAGCTCCTGTATTTACTGGAACACAGATGATGATTCACATGAACACAGCACAGGTTGGCTCATGTTCTTGACTCTTCTCTTGAACTCAGCAAAACTCTATTGATTGTTGTCCAATGTAATGAAAATGTAGTATGTAGATGGAGTCAGCAACTTACAACCAGGAAAAATGAATCTAGGGGGAGATTTGAATCCTCGTGGTGGTAGAGCTGGCTCTAGATTTCATCACAGAACACTGAACTAGTTCTGGTCACACAAGCCTTTCCTGCAGAAGTGTTCCAGTGTTACTGCCTCCATAGTCTCCAATGAGCCCCACTGGATGGGCAGCGTCATTCCTGTCTGCAGTCCTAGAAAGGAGGCGGAGCCTGGATTAGGCCTGGTGTGTGTTGGGCAGAGGGGATCACCTCTTCTGCTCTCATCTAGAGGGAAGGATAGGAGAAAATCTACAAGAGTGAGCCACGGACTCTTTCTGACCTGGTGTGGAAGGAAACGGTGCATGCAGAGGGCGGGGCAGCAGTGCTTGCTTGTGGGGAGAATCAGTATGTCTGTGTCCTGCTGCCTCAGAGGAAGACATGGGTTTTGTTGAAGGCACACCAGTGCTGAATGGGTCAGGAGATCCATGAGACAACATGGGAAGACTCAATCAAAGCCTCAGACACTGCTGTGAAATGACAACAGTGAGCAGATGTAATACAGGGAATGGAATGGACCGAGGTACTGTGGGAAACCTGGATGCCATTGCTGGGATTGGATTGCTGCAGATGATGATTGCCCGTAGTGATGTCACTGACACCGGTACCCCTAGGTGAGGAATAGTGACATACACAGCAGTGGACTGTGACCTCTTGGCCCTCACTGCTTGTAGCCGGGCACAGAGTCTCGAACTCTGGCTTGTGCCTGCACTCCAGCCGAGCGTGTCTGTGAGGTTTGGAGGCGAGCAGCAAGGATAGCCTTGGTGCTGGTCTCGTGCTCTGGGAGCTGCTGACAGCCGCTCTCAGTGCTCATCCCCAGAACCACCGGAGCTTCTTCCCTGACCTGCCTGGCTCAGGCAGCTGGGGCACCCAGGAGGCCACAGCAACAAAAGGAACCAGTAAGGGGACACCTCACCCTGGGCAGCTGGGAGGGTTTCCTTGGTCAGGGACCTGGGCACTTGTTCCTCCCCTGCCAGGGTCAGCGAGTGACCGTGGCATCTCTTCCTTTCCTAGCATGACCCCTTCTGCTGCAGCAGTGGGGTGAAGAGCAGCCCCTCATGCCCTATGCTCTCCTGCCCAGCATAGCAGCTGGACAGCATGGCTGCTGAGCTGGACCATTGCTGCCCCACACCAGTTCTGCTTTTGCTGCATCTGGTGGTGGCCCCCCTCTGCAAATGCAGGGTGAGGTCCATCTTGCACTCGCTGTGTGTGGACAGCAGAGTTTGTGGTCAGACAGTGTGGGACATGGACCAGAAGAGCATCCCAACACTGAACAGGGGCGGTGCCCACCTGGGTGTCCATGTTCTGCCAGCAGCCAGCTGTGCTCCGGCCCCTGCTGCCCTGGCTGCACCAGGAGCTGAGGCAGTTCTTTGGGGCTGACCACATGGCAGCCTTTGTAGTGCTTCACGTTGTCATTTCCGGCCAGTGCTTCTTTGGTCTGGATGATAGAGTGCTGACTGTGTGGCTGCTCAGTTCCCTGCAAAGCCACGCTGCCATCTTTGTGCGATGGCTCATTGCCCAAGCTGTGCAGTTGTGCAGCGGGGAGGTGCAACGTCTGCCTGGCCTGGAGGCCTCCCATGCTGCTACCAGGCAGGAGAGCAGCCCTGCAGGTGCCCCTGGTGCAGCTGTCTCCCCAACAGAAACTGCTGACCATGGCCTCCAGCCCTTCAGCAGCACCAGGGAAGCCAGCATGGAGAAGGAACTTCCTGTCCCCTCAACCACTGCCTCCATCCATCCCGGCTCCGGTGCAGATAGTCCAAAAGGCAGTCCAGGAGGAGCCGGGGGAGACAGTTCCAGGTCCCTCAAGTGACAGCACAGTCAGGGTGCACTCCTGCAGGGAGTCTGTGGAAGCCCCAAAGAAGAGAGCCCACACCTCTGAGGCCTCTGCACCTCCTGCCACCCTGCTGGCAGCACCTGGCAGCCCCTGCAGCTGGCAAGAACAAGCTGGGCCACAACCAGCCCTCAGGGGCTCAGACTGAGTCAGACTGAGTAAAGTAATAGTATTACAGAATAGTATCTGCATTGCTACCAGTGCCTTTGTCAGTGCTGTGCAGAGCTACAAGTTGTTTTATGAATCTCTTGGATCTGTATTAGATTTGTGGTGTTCCCAGGTTACATCGTGTGGTTTTGAAGTCACCCATAAGGATAAGGGCATTGGATCTTGAGGTATCTCTTAGAACCTTTAAGAATAATTCATTGGTGTTTTCAGCCTGGGTGGGATGACTATAACACCACAACATCTGCTTTATTTACTTGTCTCTTCATCTCTGCCCAGAGGCTCTCAACCACATCGTTGCCAAGCAGGAACTTGTACAGCACAGCCCCTCCCTTATGCACAGCCACTCTCCTTAAATGGACCTGGTGCCAGCAACAGGTGTCAGACTCAGGGCATTAGCCAGCGGGGGTTGCACAGGCAGGTGAGAGGCCTAAGGTGTAGGCAGAGGGGCTGTGCTGTGGTGGGAGTGTAAGTACTGGTGAAGTTCCAGAGATATTGCATGTGGGCCTGCAGCCCGGCCTGCTAGCTCTGCCAGCCCCAGGGCAGGAGGGGTTGGGCTGCACCCCTCAAGTGTGGGGTCCTGTGTGCGGTGCTGCTGCAGAAAGCAGCTGGGTTGGGGCTGCTGTGGGATAGTCACAGCAGGATGAAAGCTTTTTCAGGCAGCAGCTGCTCTAACTTACAACATTTAACATTATATGTAATATTTCATTAGTGACACTAAACAGCCAGCTGTCTTATTTTTTTTTTATTTTTATTTTTTCCCCTCCTCACACCTTTTTCAAATAGCTTTTTTTTTTTTTTTTTTTTTTTTTTTTTTTTTTTTTTTTTTTTTTTCCACTCACTACATGGCCTGTCATCTTGTGAGATTGTGTACTTAGCTGCACCTTTCCAGGCCAGCACCTCCACTTTTAGTAAGAGGTTTGCCAGGTGCTACTTGGAAAATTCCTGGCTAAAAATATGCTGGCCTAAAATATTCTGATTGCCCTCCCAATAGAAGGGCTGGTAAGGCAACCTGTCTGGGTTTACTCATTATCTTTGTTTTCAATTTAAAAATAGCATTACATATGGGTAGTACAACAGGTATTTGAAAAACTCCCTTGCTAAAGTCCAGACAGTTTATATTAAAAACAAAATGAAAAGAAAGAATAAATGCTTTTTCAGGAATACAAAAGGTATGCAAATGCATCTGGTTGTGTTGCAACTATGCATAGTGAGAGGTACAGGTACAGTAAAATTGTCGCATTTGAAAGCCAAGAAAACCAACTAGAAGAAAAACTTCAAATGCCAATTTTTCATCAGACTATTTATATTGTACACACTATATTTCTTGCATCATGAGTTTTACCATGATAGGACTATGTCAACTTATGGATGGGGATGTCTAAACTTCTTCAGCAAAACACAGAACTATCTTGCCTTCATCAATTCCACATTATGATGTCTAAAATATAAAGCATATTCATTTCCACTCTACTAGTAGTAATCTACATAAACCTATGCAAAATATTCATCAATTCAGAACATGCTGCAGCATTTTGATTACATGTATTAAAATAAGTGAAAGAAAAATGCTTTAAATCATGGTACCTCTAAGAAAGATAGGTTGTATCGCATCTAAATGGAGTCTTAAAATGATGCTGTCTGTAAAACCAATGTGTTTATCCAAAGTACACTTTGAAAATTTAGCACAAAGATAAATATATTTGTTAGGAATCCTATATAATATGCAGTATGCTTAACATTTGCCCACTGGATAGCAGAAAATAAAATGGGTATGTCTGTATGTATGGCTTATTACATATAGCAAGTTGAATTTAGTGGTCAAATGTTTCTAACCAAGTATCACGTAAAATGAAAGGTAACCTTTCTTTATGTCATTTAATTGTATACGTACATTAAATTGCCATGATACTGTTTAATAACTTAAAAAGAAAAAAAAACAAAAAAAAAACAAAAAACAAAACAGTGACTGATTCTTGAGAAAAAAAGAAAAACAGCATTTAAAAATAAACATTAGATTAATTCTTCTGTTCTGCTGTGAGTCAATTATACACAGACAAATAATAGATAAAGTTGTAGATTAAATTCTCTTGCTTGATCTGCATTAGTGGTTAACTTTCATGGTTTATCTGCATTGATGCATTTTTATAAGGGACATCAGACATCTTGGTTTTGTGCAAGGTCACTTCTAAAGAAAACATGCTCAGCAAAGAGTAGGTAAGCAACTCTGTTGGACAGTTTTCCATGCCCATGCTTGCTGGCAAAGAGAAACAAGCAAACGTAAGGAAAAAAGTCAGAAAATGGGATAGAAGTAACGTATTTATTTTTCCTTTAAAGACAATTTACAGTAAACATTTTAAAAGTATAAGAGAGATAAAGAAACAGTTGTTTTTATGTTTTTGTTATTATTGCCAGTTTTAACATAATTTCTCTGCCCTTTTAAAAATGCTTGAAAGGCTTGTGCTTCGTATCAAGTATCAGAGCTCCTCAGTTTAGCTTGGTATCAAGTACTTAGAGATTTTTCTGGATTCTCATTTTAGAGAAGTTCTCTTAAAAACCCTGATGGAATGAACAGTTATTTCTAGTATTTGAAGTTCACATTCTAGAAGTTCTGAGCTCATTTCCAAATAATTTTATCCAGGCAACTTGCAGAAGCAGCCATGCATTTTGAGTACCCATATCATAGAGGAAGATTAAAAAATACAAACAAACAAATAAACAAAAATATTGCACAAGTTTTTGTGTTTCTATGAAGTAACCTGACATTTCCTGAATCATTTGTTTGTGTACATGAGATTATTCTGGATATGTTTAAAAATCATTTGGTGTGGTGCTCAGAGATATGATTTAGCAGAGAGTTTTTAGAGCACTATGGTTAGGCTGAGGTTGGACTTGATGATCTTTGAGGTCTTTTCCAACCTGAGTAATTCTGATTCTATGATTATATAATTATGTGGTTCGTATTACTTTCTGATAGGAGAGGAAGATGTTGCCACACAGACCTTTGCTTTTTATCTTAAGTAACAGCTTGGATTATTTTGTTTTGTAAAGTGGGTATGTAACTTTTAAATACTACTCATTTTTTCTCTCTAAGGCATAAGAAGGTGCAGTGGGTTACACAGAAATGAGTCAAGGTCACATGACATTGCATAGTGCAAAACCATGACACATAGCCATAGATAAGAAGGAAGGCATATGTACAACTGTCCACTATCTACAAGTATTACATCCTCTCTAGGACACCAAGAAAGTAGTTTACTCACTTGTCGTTTTTAAGGTTGATGGATTATTCTCATGCCTTAGAATTCCCATGTCATGAAAGTAAAATAGTATCAAGTATCCACTATTCAACGCTGTCCAGAAAAGAAGGTAAAGATTTATGTGACCTTCATTCCTACCATAATACCTATGACTAGAACATCCATCAGCTTTCATTTTTGTAAAATCTAGTAGAAATGCACAGACTAATGAATCTGATTCTTAAAACACTGTTAGTAAAAATGCTCAGGAACTGTTTGGGTGTTTTTAATAAACATTAGTTTTGGAATAAGCAATCTAGTTAAATAACATGGGACTGAAAGAAAAACTAACACATCCCACACCCTCAGCACAGTGGTTCTGTTGTTTATAATCTTAATTTATTCAGCTGTATCTGCCATTGTAACCATTTTCCAGCATTGTCTTCCCATAGCACTATCACAGAATCACAGAATTACCCAGGTTGGAAAAGACCTTGAAGATCATCAAGTCCAACCGCAGCCTAACCAGTAGCCTATCTCTTAAAAAAAAAAACAACCACAAAACAGTACCACAACAACAAACCTCTGCTAAATCATATCCCTGAGTACCACATCCAAACGGCTCTTAAACACATCCAGGGATGGCGATTCAACCACCTCCTTGGGGAGAAGACACTGAAGACACTATAGACACTGAATACAAAAATGTCTATTTTAAATTAATTGTTTAGATTCATAGAATCATAGAATGGTTTGGGTTCGAAAGGACCCTCAAGATCATCTAGTTCCAACCCCCCTATACATGCACTGTAGGGAGGGCCACCCCCCACTATACTGGGTTGCTCAAAGCCCCACCCAGCCTGGCTTTTAATGCTTTCAGGCAGGGGGAACTCATGACTTCACTGGTTAACCTGTTCCAATGTCCCACCACCATCACAGTAAAGAATTTCTTCCTATTTTCTAGTTTAGATCTATCTTTTTCCAGTTTAAAACCATTTCCCCTCATCCTTTCACTACATGCCCTTATAAAAAGTCCCTCCCCAGCTTTTCTGTAGACTTCATTCAGGTACTGGAAGGCCACTATAAGGTCTCCTCGGAGCCTTCTCCGGGCTGAAGAGCCTCGTCTCTCTCAGCCTGTCCTCATAAGAGAGGTTTATCAGCCCTCTAATTATCTTTATAGCCCTCCTCTGAAACTGCTCTGACAACTCCATGTACTTCCATTGTGGACTTCAGAACTGGACACAGTACTCCAGATGGGGTCTTAGGATAGCAGAGTAGAGGGGCAGAATCACATCCCTCAACCTGCAGGTCACACTTCTCTTGATGCACCCAGGATACAGATGGCCTTCTGGGCTGCAAGCACATATCTCCGGCTTGTGCTGTTGTGCTGAATCTTTTGTCAACCTACACTCTCACATCTTTCTCCTCAGGGCTGCTTTCAAGCCATTCCCCATCCAACCTGTATCTGTGCTTGAGACTGCCCTGACCTAGATGCAGCACTTTGCACTTGGCCTTGTTGAACTTCATGAGGTTGGCATGGACCCACTTCTCAAGCCTGTCCAGATCCCTCTGGATAGCATCCCTTCCCTTTGGTGTGTCAACAGCAATACTCAGCTTGGTGTTGGCTGCAAACTTGCTGAGGGTGCACTCGATCCCACTGTCCACATTGCCTACAAAGATGGTGAATATCTTTATTTTTCATGTGCACTAATAGGGTCTTCAGGAGGATCTGCTCTATGATCTTGCCAGACACAGACGTGAGACTGACTGGCACAGAGGAACTACTGACTGTAGTTCCCTGGATCTTCCTTTTTTCCATTCTTGAGAATGGGGGTCATGTCTCCCCTTTTCCAGTCAGTGCTAACTTCACCAGACTGCTCTGACCTTTCAAATATGAAGAATAGTGGCTTGGTAACTTCATCTGCCAATTCCCTCTGAACCCGTGGATGGATCTCATTGTGTCCCACTCAATGGACATGTAAGCAGAACAGCAGTGCAGAAATACCAACTCTACATTTCAAATATATGTGTATAGTCATCCTGAAGGCCATGGTTGCCCTGAGAATTAAACTAGTTGTTTATTAATTGAAATCTCTTAGTCTGGATAATTAATACAAACAAGAAACCTCTTCTAAATCAAAAGAAGCTGTTTAGGATGTTTTTTTAGATAAACAAAAAGGACTGTACCTCTGCAATAGTAACCTAGTTCAGATACTGATTTAAGTGCACTGTGGATTAGATGAAAATTGGGAATTCAAACATTTTCCTCAAAAAGTTGAGTTCAAAAGAAATCAGTTTGCAATTAGGTGCATGTCATGGTTCCAGCCTGGTCTCGCCTACTTCCATGACTAGTGGGGTGGAGGGACCCATGGACACATGCCCCAGGAAAAGGGGAAGGGGAAACATAGGGAGATGTGCCCAAGGGAGGAAAGTAGTGGCAACAGGATATGGGAAGAAATTAAATTTACTAAATATGATAGCAGAACATGAGACAACATGATATAATTCAATATAATTGGAATTGAAGTTAATAAATAAATGATAGAGTGTCTGAAAACCAAAGACCTTACCCTAATACTGAAGGCAAGATGGCTAGGGAGCACAAACCACAGAGATGAACAGAAAGGTAGACATCCTCTTTATTCTTAGTCAGTTTTATCTTTCCCTCTGAATGGAAAATGGAAATGGAATAACAAAGTCTTCTGGGAGCTGTAGTTCATTCTTCTCTTCTGAGAGTAGTTACCCATAACTACTGACAGTCCATAGAACTGCAGCATTAACTCTTTAACTTCCAGTGCACTACATGATGTTATGATATGGAATACTGATAACAAAAAATCATAAAATTTTGGCAGGGTAAGAACAGCAGGAAACAACCTTAGACACCACAACAGGAGAACTTTCCATCAGGCTCACAGCTGAGTTCATTTATGACATGGAATAATCTACTTGCATTTGTTTCCTTCTATTTTCTCTTTTTCAAAGAGCAGATAAGTAGCCTCTTAGAAATGCCAGTGTGGTTTTTCATATACTGTTTTTGATTATATGGGAACGCTATTCTTATGTTTATGAAATACACCCTGAAATGGCTAAAAAATTACAACAAAAATGAAAAGGGCTTGATTATATAGCAATTAAATTCAAATATTTCTGAATTCAAATCTCATGCTTGGAGTTCATAGTAATTCCTCTTTTCACGTTTTTACAATGAATACTGTTATGATTGTAAATGTGAGAGAAGCAACACCTTGAATAGATGGACTGGCCTCTTCTTTCTAGGCAGTCAGTTAAAATATGCTAGCAATGGGCTTCATCAGCCAATATGTTGTCTATGGTAAGCTGTTAAGAATTGCATTACAGAAATTACCTAAGATGAGATTATTGAATTTAGGAAAGCAGACTTCATTGAAAGTTTCTTCCAGAAATATTCTAACAAGTCCTGTGATAATGATTCCATCAACTGACTATATTCTTTATAAAAGAATGGGGGCAGTTCCAACTGCTGACATTAACCTTTAGAACAGTCAAGTTCAAGTGAATGGTCCATACAATTCATATAACAAAGCAGATGCCTAAATACAGAAAGTCTCTAATCCAGTTCATTTGCCAAGCAGCTCTCATTTAACAATGAAGTAAACAATAAAACATTTTCATAATTTAGAATTATGCTTTCGAACAGGAAAAAACTAACACTAGTCCAAAGTAATTTACAGTGTTAATTAGAGAAAAATTCTACTAATTGCATGCCTTTTCTATGTTTAGAGACACTAAATAAATAAATAAATAACATTTGCAACAAAGCGAACTGCATCATAGTAATTTGCCCCTTAGCCTAAGTTCTGTATTAACCTCTGGGATGTGAAATATTAATAAGCTGCTTGACTCCAAATCACCAGTGTTCTGAAAACTCTGATAACAAAAATTAATTCCATAAATTAACGTGTTGTTTTTTGTGTTGTTTTTTTTGTTTGTTTGTTTGTTTGTTTTTTGTTTTTTGTTGTTTTTTTTTTCCTCCTCAAAATTCATTATATTAGCTAAAACCCATTGTGGATTCAATTTTTCCTAACAACATAATCATTGAAAAATCACAAAAGAATACAAAATGTTGTTCTTCTCTAATTTGAGACTAAATGGCAATGAAACTATAGTGACAATAAAATTTGTATAAGTACCCATCTTTAGGAACATGATGTAATTTGATGTAATCTGTTTATCATGTAAATGCTATTTTCTAGCCTTTGCGATGGTTGCTTGTAATAAAACAAACAAATGTTGTCCAATTTAGGTTAATACTACTTAAAGGCTACTTGAAGGATTGCCTTGTGCAAAATTAATATATTTATATAATATCATCTTATGAAACGTTGAAACCTAGAAAACGTAACTAATAATTCATTTTCCCTCTTTCCTTATTTCTTTCCCAGTATAACTTATGGGCTGATTTGGTATGAGAAAAAGACTGTTACATTTTCATCAAACAACCAGATTTTACTAGCATAATAAATTCCTAACACATCTGTTCAGCTCAATACTATATTGAAAAATGTTACATATATGTTTTAAGGTAAAAAGTATTGCAATTTCTATTCCATTATTTTTCTTGACATGTATATTCCTTTAGCTAGAAATGCGTGTAAATTTGAGCAAAATAGAATGACTGAGGTACGTTGTTATTTATTAAAAAAATGTACCAGATATCAAAATATGCCCTTTGGTTTTCCATGCTATTTGTACATTTGATTTGCAATAAGTTTTCTTCCCATTGAAAACAAATACTACATTTTGGTCCTATATCCAAATGTCCAGAGACAGATTCACCACATGAAGTATGGTGGCTAAGGCTATTTGAGTACAAATCAAAGATGTTTTATTTCCTGTTTTACAAACAGAATAACACCATAAAAAATGTTCGCAGCTTCCAAGCATCACACTTGTCAGAATGTATCAGAAAATTCAGATTCATTCTACATCATTTGTTAAGATCTAGGAGTTATAGCCACCAAGAAAAAAAAAATGTATTCACATTTACAAAATTCCTAATTCTATATCTTATAGTCTCAGTTCAGGCATATTATTTAACCTGCAAATAAACCAGTTTATTCATCTTTGAAATAATTAAGAGCTTGAAGAGTGGTAAGAGTTCTAAGATAGACAGATACTTAAGAAAACGTTTTCTTGTTTCTTAGCTCAATGGCTTGTTTTATATTTTAACTCAGAAATAGTTGCTGAAGAAAACACAACATGAAGAGGAATTGTGAAGATTATCCTATTTCACTGACTGCTGCTGCTCATTTGATGGGGATGAGCTTATCTTTGAGGAAGATGGGAGATAAAACAACAAACAAAGTGGCTTGAATATCAGTAATTTTTCATTCACATGACATGGCTGGGAGCTGTCAGGCCTCAAGAATTAACAGTTTTATTAGAAGCATGAGGGCTGCTCTAAAAGTAGCACCTCCTATTTTATTTTGTTGGCCCATGATGTCAGAGGAGGATGTTGGTAGTATGGCAGTAAAGTCTGAAATTTTCTGCCAATATTCTGTTACATGCTTTTGCTGTAGAGGCAGTAGACAAGCAGTGTGACAGTATGGTGTTTGACATGGGAGTGTGGATGAAGCAAAGGTGTGTCACTGAATTCCTCCATGTGGAAAAAATGGCCACCATTGACATTCACTGACTTCCCTGCAGACCAAACAGAGGATGTGAGCACAGTGAAGTAGTAGACGATGCATTTCACCAGAGGCAACAGTGATATGAAAGACAAGTCATGTTCTAAACAGCCATGCACAGCTGTCACACCACAAAGTAAGGAGCATCTTAATCATATCATCTGCATGAATCAGCTAAAAGTGGTGTTGATACTGAAAAAGAGTGTTTTATAGCTGAGAATTTTCTTTATCAGATGGTGTTATTGTTCTCATTGCATCTGTTGTAGTTTCCATGGAAATAAATAGGAGGAATCACTTTTGGAGTGACATACGTAGTTTATGAACATTCTTGGTACGAAGATAAAAACAGTATATATACAGATATAGATATATAAATGTAGAAATAGAATCACAGAATGGCCCAGGTTGGAGGAGACCTCAAGGATCATGGATGTCCAGTGTACCCTCCCCCCCCATCCCCAACCCATCAGAGGCAGGGGCCACTAACCTCCACATTGATATATACAAAACTCCACACAGGTAAATACAAAAGATGATAATTATAACAGAATATGACAATTAATGGTATAAGAAATATCTGTACAAATGAGAAAATACAGCAGGAAGTCTATACATAATTTCAGATACAATGTACTTTCAATATTTATTGTTGCTTGAACTCCTATCTTTCTTGGTTCTAGAAGCACAAAATATGTATTTTCTTTCACCCTTTAGGAACTAAAGTATTTGAAATGCTTTATTTTACTGCAATCCAAGTCAAATTTACACAGGCAACAGAATGTTATCGCTGACATTATTGTGAAAATTATTTTTTTTAACTGAGAACAAAGAATTGAGACATGAGCTAAGGTACTTCTACATGTACCTTGCATGTACAAGTTGTATGATGTACATTTAAATAACATGTTATGTAATCATAAATGGTAAAACATGGTGAACCAGTGAACTTTGTCATGCATTCTTTCCTTTAACCACATTTTTTCCACTTCTGAGAATCAGTCTTGTACGTTTATTGTATCTGCCTGCTCCTAGTGAAGCTTCATATTTAAAGTCATATCGAGTAATTACTGTAAGAATACCGTTGTTGTGATGTTGTTCTTGTTTGTATCCAATGATTTTCATGAAAAATACTGTACTATAGTAAGTTTTTTTAATACTCCAAACAAGAAGCATAATAAAACATAAATGTTAATCTGTAAGAAGGTAAATGTACATCAAAAGACCACATACCTTGAATTGGAAGATTGTTCTCTTTCACACAGCCTTTACTTCATTAAAAATGTATATGAGAAACAATGTAACAATATACTAGGCAACAATTGCTGAGAAAAATTAAAAAATAAAAAAATAAAAATTGGTCACAATGTGAAGAGAAATTAAATATGATTGCAAATTAATTTTAAAATTGTTGTGCAACATGCAAGGAAGATTATATTATGGGCATTAATTCAGCCCAGCAATTCAGCTTGTCCAGACTGCTCTCTAGGGCCTTCCTTCCTGCAGGCTGGTAGGAAGGAACACTTCCTCCCAGCTTGGTGTCATCTGCAGACTTATTGAGGGTGCCCTCAAACCCCTGATCCAGGTCATCAATCAAGATATTGAGTACCAGTACCAGTCCCTGGGGAAGTCTAAGTAGACTATGTGAACAACAGCCTTAACCTCATTTACCAGGTGGGTTGCTTGATCATAGGAGATCAGTCTGGTCAAGCAATACCTGCCTTTCACACATGGTGGCTAGGCCTGATTCCCCAGCTGTTCTGCACATATATTGTGATCCCACTGAAGATCTATAACATCAGCTGTACCTGAACATCTCCCCTACAGGTTCTTAACTCTGGAATGTTTTTAAAAAGATGTTCTTTTTATTTATTTATTTATTTATTTATTTATTAAAATGAAAAGTTAAACATTTTTAGCTATTTCCATGAGAATCTTGAAGGTTCCAAAGAAGTAACAAATGAGTGTAACAAATTAGTATGGAAATTTTTTCAACCTATATGTTGTAATTAGGTGATCTTCCTCTGTTCCTTTGTTCAGGGCTAACTCTTACATTTGGTGCTGCTATTTTAATGCCTTTAATACACTAACAAGATCATAATCGGTTTAACCAAAAAAAAGATTTACTCCTGACTTCTGAAATCTAGTTCTAGCAGACACTTATGTTTTATACTGTAGCCTACATTATCCTGCTTTGAATGTCATTTATAATTTCAGCACAAGTAGAGCAGGCAATAGCAAGGTTACATGGCATTTTCTTCCTTTTTTACAACTCATGAAACTCTGTGAGGAATGCCAGTCATTTCACTAGTCTTTCTCTATAATGAGAAAGGAACCACAAAATGAGCTCTAAAATAATTAAA
Organism: Excalfactoria chinensis; assembly: GCF_039878825.1. Classification (NCBI taxonomy): domain Eukaryota; kingdom Metazoa; phylum Chordata; class Aves; order Galliformes; family Phasianidae; genus Excalfactoria; species Excalfactoria chinensis. The sequence continues at coordinate 46,577,156 of NC_092857.1, forward strand.
ATATATGAGTTTAACTTTTTTTAATAAATAGGAAAGAAAAATCTTATTTAAATTTATAGCTATTACTGCAGAAAGTGAAAATGAGGGCAGAGTGATAAGAAATATTTTAATTAAATAACACAGATTTCCTTTTTTCATATGCAGTATTAGCAAGTTTCATATGTAAAGACAGCATTTCTGGAGGTTTCACCACATGCTTTTCATGGCACATAGCACCAAGAATGAGAAGTTACAGACAATAATATCTATCAGGAGAGATTAAGTGAAATAGTCACTAATGGACTGTGCATATAGTAAAACAATTTATACTGAAAACTATGTAATAAGTTTAAATATTTTCACATTTCCCACTTGCCCCCCCCTTACCTAATATCTTGTTATAGCAGAAGAAATAATCAGTCAAATTAGCCACTCAGCAATTTTGTCCTTTTGAGCCAGACACAAATTACTGATTAAGTCCTTTAAGTTCAGTTCAAAGCAAATAATCCAATTAGCCCTTTGATAAGAGAAAAGAAAGTAATAAAGTTGTTTCTTTTAGTCTACTTAGAGCAGTATTTTGCACTGCATTGATCACAAAACCAAACTATGGGACACTGAATCAAAAAGGACAGCTAAAATTCCAGTCTCAGAGTTACAAACTCCATGCATACATATGTCTCAAAAACTTGTGAAAGAAGTAACACATGATGAGATATCTTGTGCTAGCTGAAGAACTCCATGGAGGCTTAAACTGAGTTGCCTGAGTTGACTTGAATTGGAAGGGACATTACAGACTTTCTGCCTACCAGACCTACCAGATCAGACTGCCCAAATCCCCACCCAGCCTGACTAGTCAACTCCATTGTATAAAACCAACCGGGTCAGTCAGGCTCAGTCTTCCCTAGGTGAAGCCATGCTGAATGTCTCATAGCACCTCCTTGTCTTATATATGCTTTAACATAATTTCCACTAGGATCTCTTTCGTGATCTTCTGAGACACAGAAATGATGCTTACCAATTTATAGTTTCCTGCATCTTCCTTTCTTAATGAAAATGATATTTCCATTTTTTTCCAGTCACTGAGGACTAAATGTAGTTTAAATAGTCTGTCTGCTAAATCTAACAAGAAAGAATAACATAGAAAGCACTTCAACTGAATGGATTAAAAGTCCACAGAGATTATATTCAGGTATTTCATTCTGTCTTACAAGATATAAATATTAACAAATAAGGAATTAAATGCTGCATTTTTCTATGTGAACTAAGCTGTCTTTCTGTTTTTGTTTTTATTCCAAGTATTATCAATACATTGTTTTCAAGAAATGCTGCATCTATGTGTTAATGTATTTGGAGAGACATTCTTTAGGATTGGGGAAAGAGTTGATTATAGAAATGATTAAAAGATAGCTGAAAAGGGTAGCGTGAATCATACTTAATGACAGAACTGAACTCAAGAGAAAATGGACTGTAAAATGTAGGAAGAGAGAAATTGTTATGACTTGAATTATGTTCAGTCTCAAACTAATCAAAACAACGTAACCAGCTTTCCTGAGCCTTTTTTAGACTTATTTGAAGTACTTTTCCCCAAAACTTTTATTCAATTAGCATCCTCATTATAACTGATGCACTAGTGACTTTTTGTTTGCTTGTTTAGTTTTAACCCAATTGACTCTTCTATTTCTAATTAAAGTAATGTATTTGAATAATATGGGCTCAGCTTTAAAGAAGGATGTAGAAGTTATGGGCCAAATTTAGGCTGACTTGGTTTTATGGAAATACAAGTAAGTTTTTCCCTAGAGGATAAAATGACAAGGCTGATGAGCTTGGCAGTTTTTGAAGAAAAATGTGAGATAACCATGGAAACAGCACACACTTGAAAACAAGCTTGGTATTTCCTACAGTCAGAAGGGAACTTTGTAAGCAAAAGCAAGGTAAAGAAATAAACAAGTTTTGCACTTTAGAAATGTTCTGAAAATAAAATGCAGCTCAAAGGGCTCATAGAAATCTAGAAAAAGAAAAATATTTCCTGTACTAATGTCAGTGTGATGGACTGCTGGGAGAACGGAGGACTCAGACAAAATACTAACCAAAGCAGGTGGAAATGAAAGTGGAACTGTGGTAATTTACTGGCAGAATTCATGGTGAACGATCACATTTTGTAGCATTCCTGGGGAAAATAAAGTCAGGCACTGTGATAATCCATGTACAGGAAGAAGAGCATAAGATATACTATATCCACATTCACTTACAGAAATGATACTGATAATCACAGTTGATGAAGTGAGCTTTAGAAGTAAAAACAAGAACTATCTACACACTCTAGCACTCTCATGAAATTGCCAGAAGCACAGAACCTTTCTAAAGTTTTACTTATTTCTGCTCCACAGTAGCATGTAAAAAGACTCAGATGTTCTTTCAGTCTAAAGTACCCTAGATTCTCATCAGCTATCAGTTACTCTATTCAAAATGCACTAGAATGAAATAAGAAGAGTATTCAAAGCTTCACTGAATTACTGCATGTTGGTTATCACAAAGTCTGTTACCTGAAATGAACATTTTTATTTAATTTTATTGGGCTACTGGAGCCTTTCAACAAATCAAAACTTAACATCACAATATCAAATAAATGATATCATTTCTGTCAGACATTTGAACCTTGTCTTCTTCACTGTCACATAGAACCCGACAAAACTAGCCGAGAAAGAAAATCTGTAATAACTCTGGCTCATATTCAGTGGGAACTTAATCTGTATATATATATATATATATATATAAGTATTGATCTAGAAAACCAAATGTGTTCTCCTAGTTATTAATGAATCCTGGTATTCGACTGTATCTACACCTTCAACAAATGCACCCATGAATAATTAAAAGTCTTCAAGAGTATGATGTAATGAATGAATGAATAAACACACATATATATAGCTGTACAATAATCCACTGCTTATAACTGAAATTACAGAACACCTTTTTGTAAGTCAGCTTAATTATACATTAAAAAATAAATAAATAAAAATGCAGAGCTCTGTGGTTCAACTCATCAGATTTGCTTTTTTCAACATTTCAGCTACATAACTTTTTTCCACATTTAAACTTGTTCTGATCTTTTGGAGTCTGAAACTAGAGTCTTACAGAGACTTACAACCATGCTATTTAAGAGGGAATTTCTATTTGATTTTTCAAAAGTAAATTATAATGGCACTGAAGAAATACCCAGAAGGCAAATTGGATGTTTAATACCTGATAGTATTCTATAACTCTAAAATGGGATATGCAAGCTATAATTACTCCGGTATGTATGCGTACATATGTATATACTTGTACATAGTTCTTGTCCAAACAAAAGCACATATGTTCAAACATCAGTGTTTTACATTATTTACAATACATGTTCTGTTCACGGGATGTTACCTTAAGAAAAAGATAAAAAACAAAAACAATATATAAAAAAAAACAAAATTTAAACATTTCATTAAATTTAAATCTGATTTTGAAGGTCTACAGTGCAGGAAGGTGCCAAGCTGCCTTTGTATAAGTAGATGTGTCAACACTGACTTCTGGCCACAGAAATTCCAAGAGGTTACATTGTTTTGGTTTTTATTTAAATACAAATATTTCTGTTCACTCTATAGTATTTTATTTTCTCTAGTGAAACTGTTGCATTTACAATTGTTCTCACTGGTTTTCAGATTATCATCAAATCATTTAAGGTGGGAAGAGATCCCTAGAGATCATCTACCCTGCAATGAACAAGGACATCAATGGCTAGATCAGGTGTTCATAGCTCTTTTCAGCTTGACCTTGAGCATCTTCAAGGACAGAGCTTCCACCACCTCACTAGGCAATGTACTCCAGTGCTTTACAATCTTTATTGCAAAAAACTTTTTCCATATATCCTGTCTGAATTTCCCCTCTCAGTTTGAAACCATTTCCCTTTATCACAACATACCCTGCTACAGAGTCAGTCACCTTCCTTCTTATAAACTCTGTTTAGATGTTGAAAGGGCTCAGTCAGGTCTTCCCAAGGCCTTCTCTTCTCCAGGCTGAACAGCCTTAGCTCTCTCAGCCAGTCCACACAGGGGAGGTGTTGCAACCCTTGGACCAATTTTGCAGCCTTTCTCTGGACGCACTCCACCAAGTCTATGTCTCTCCTGTACTGATGATTCACTATACAGACACAATTCTCTGAGGTCTCACTAGCACAGAGTAATTATTGCCCCCAGTATTATTAGCATAATATGTAATACTACATACATATGCCCCCAGTGATAAGTGACACCTCCTTTCACCTTCTCTATGGCTCAGCTTCAGAAGCCCAGATTTTGTTCTGATCTGCTGTGTAGATAACATAGATTTCATATGACTACTATGTTAGAGGGAGTCTACAGTCTATTTAAAAAGTTATGAAGATAATTGAATTCCAGTGAGGAAGAAGGTCTGTGAAAGATTCTCTTTCATAGGGGAGTAGCAATAATATATAAAATATAAAAGGAGATTGCTTTTTCAGTTTGTAAATAATCTTTGAATTGCCTTGCCACAAGATTTGGAGGACATACAAATTCAAGATTAAAATGTCCATAAAAGAGAAATCTGGCAAGGACCATTACCTACAAAAGCCATTTTTGATGAGAAAACCCCGCACAATAGATTGTGAGGGTATTTTGGAGAATGGTGTTTGCTGGGCTGTTCTCCCATACTCTTCCCTGCACTGGCTATCACTGAGGATAGTATGAGCAGTTCTTGTGCTCTAATACTTCAGTGCTCAGGAGCACGAGGCTCTTTGATGATAAGATCTGAGAATAAATGCAGGAAGAAAATGGAAGAAAGACCTGAGCTGCTCTCCACAAAGATCAAATAAGAGATTCATGTGGGCTCTGGGCACGGTAAAAAACAAACAAACAAACAAACAAACAACAACAACAAAAAAAACAAAAACATCTCATTAATGCAAAAGGCAAAATGCAAAAGGCTGCTAGAAAAATGTTATTTTTAGCAAATATGTCTCCCATTTTCTATTGTCATATCTAAGTGTCTGACAAACCCGGGAAGGTAGACAGGATGCTATAGTTCTTGCATTCGGATGTGAGGAATTTGCATAGGAGAGAAACAGGAAAAACAGGAATCTTTTGTACGAATATCAGAGACACTCAATAAGTTTTGGTCTTCTGTGGATTTTTATTTTTTTTTTAAGATTATTTTTTTCTTTTTCCTTTAAACAGTGATGGGCAATAACAACAAATTCTTCAAAAAGAGTACTTATATCGACATATCTGTTAAGATAAAATACTCTTCTGCTTATAGAAAAATACCTAACCTTTTTCCTTGAATATTTAATGCACTGTCAGCATGCCAACTACTCCCAACAACTGTATTTGGCCAGCAAATTAGTAATAAATATAATAAGCAGTAATGAGCTCTTATTGTTCCACAGCATATTTGTGATCCCTTCAGTAATAACTTATGCTGTTAGCTTATCTTTACCATTTTATGCTTGAGGGAGAGAAAAGAGATCAACCTTAATGACAAGGCATACATCCATGACAATTAGGGAGAACTAAAAACTTCAAAATACTTCTGAAGTTGCATATAAGTGAATACATTTGTTTCAACTCAAAATTAGCTGGTTGCTAATTTACACACACATACACATATATATGTATGTATACGTGTATATATAAACCTAACCTGTAGTGGAGATTGATCAATTCAGTGTGTGTCAAAATCAACTTCAGTGTGAAAATTTCTGTTTAAATATAACACCATTTAAGACCCCATAAAAGGCTTGGATTAGTCTGACTGCACTGGCTAATCAAACAATGCAAGAGCAAAAGGTACTGGTCCAAAGTAATAACCTGCACTGACAGACAGGAACAGTATCTAGAAACTTTAAATTCAGAGGAGAAAGTCAGAGGTGACTATCATAATAAGCAGCTCTCTTTAAGAGGCAGCTCCAACCATTTTGAGAAAAAATTAAATGGAGACAGAACAAAGACTTTACAAATCTCAGAAGCATTGGGAAGTCAAGGCAGGTCAGTCTGGGAATAGCTGCTGTAGAGGGATCAGAGAGATTAAAGTTTAAAACTGACCAGCCTCAGATGTGAAGGCAGTCACACTAGGAGTTTAATGTATCAGCACATCTGTAAGATTTGCTTTCTTTACGTAGAACAGAAAACCTCAAACAAAAAGTCAAGGCTATTGACCCACATTAAAAGCTAACTTTGGGAAACATTAGCATGAGTCAGATCCACAGCTATGAGTAGAAATGACAGAACAGGGTTTTATTTTAAAGAGGAGAGAAATAAGTCATTTCAATAAGCACTTAAAGAGAACTCCACTAGGAAGATGAAAACTTTTGACAGATATTGAGTAAAATTAGAAAGATTGTAATGTAATTTCTTTTGACTTGGAGTTCACCAGATCAGAAAAATATGCACTCAAAATCCTTATACTTTTGAACACAGTATTTTCCCTTTTGGCACTACTAGGTTTACTGTGAGTTTATTGAACTGGTTGAAATGAACTAATGTCATTTACGTCACGTAAGCACTTCTATTTCAGACTGACATACTGTAACAGTATGTAGACACACTGTCTGTATATCTGCCATCTAAGGTAAAACCAGAGTATATTGCAAGTACTAATGAATTAGAATTAATACAAGTTCGTCTAAGTACTGCAACGAGGTTAGCTGCATAGAGACTGATAGAAATGCCAACAAGTTTGCCTCAGAAAACAGTCAAGTAACCCAACTACTGTGAGCTTCATAAAGAGATAAAATCTTCTATAAGGATCTGCTAATTTGCTTTTAAGATGCCTTTTTTTTTTTTTTTTTTCTTCTTTGTTTTAAAAACTGGATTTGTAAAATGCAGTAGCTCCACAGACGTCTGAAAACAGAAGGATTACAAGGAGGTGTCTTTGCTATATGGGAAAACACAATGCAAAAGTCAGTTGTAATCTGAATATATGGGTGGACTTAGCTAACCACTGTGTCCAGTCCTAAATAGCTTTCAACTGAAGCCCATAGATGAAAAGTTCTATTTTTAGGGAGCACATACTCTCTACTAAATAACATGTCAATGTCTAGTTAAATCATCCAGAAGAATTTAATGAGTCAGGATTGAGTTGATTGATTACTCAGTAACCTTAAATTAAATAATCTTTTAAAAAGTCATATAAACCATTAAGTTTTTTTAACACGCCGTTGTGCACAAGAGGAAAATCCTTCTGTGTTCTACAAGGAAACATTAATTCCACTTACCAAATTAAAATTGTACATTATAGTGTCAAAAAAATGATATGAACAAAGCTGGGACTACTTATAACTATATTTGAGCTTATTAGAACAAATATCTGCAAATAATTTGGGGAAAGAAGTATCTGAAAGATAAATAGTGATTAGTTATCCCTAAAATTTATGCTGACATCCTTCAAATTAGCTTTCTTCATAAAGCAGAATTGGAAAAAGGCAGCTATGAAACAGGCTTTCTTAGGCTCAATAGTACTATCATTAATTGCTTTTTTTCTTTACATTATATAAAAAAATATATCAGTCATGTTATTAATATCTTCAAAGGCCTGTTGGTAAATTGCTATAGAAGAAAGTTCCAGGAGAGAAGATAATAGAAGAAAACCTTAATTCTACTTTTTGAGAAGTTAATATCCCATTTTCTACTGATTCAGATTTTAGCTCAAGCAGAATAAGTCTGCCCTTGCTGTGTCTTCTGTTATAGCAACATATATTGACACTGCCAAAAGGCTACATGTCAGCTGCGTTCTACTGCATAAAACCACACCAGTCTTAAGTCTGTTTTGGCTGTTTATCAGCCTCATGTCAATGAACTGGTTAAGAATCTCTAAATTTGTGATGCTATCAATACAACTCTTCAGAGATATAGCTGTCACAATGACAGGCAATATACTATATGTAAAACAAGGCCAATTACTCCAGGAAAAGGCATGTCCAAACTAACAGCCATCTCATGTTCTATTACTTCGTCCTGTCAAACAGTTCCTGCAGGAGACTAATGCCTACAGCTTCAGGTACAACCACTATTCTACAGAGGACTGCTGATTTGTCAATGTAGAAAACTCGCGTGGAGGGAATTTGATTTTGAAACATGACAAGACTTTTGGCAGACCATCTGTCAAGATGTTGAGGTCCCCAGCTCAGTAAGCTGTCAGAAAGACAACAGCCCAGGGCCTTCTGCTTCCTGCATTCTAAATCTCCAGACCCTTTGGGGCCTTTCACAGTCTGTCTGTTCAGTAGCCAAAGAAGAGGATTTCCAGGGTTTCTAAGCATTAACTAACTGCCACAACAGTCATTAGATAATAATCTATTTACTTCTGAGATTTCAGAGTAGGGTCTCCAAGTTCAGTGCTGACTGACTGGACTAAAATGATTACCGGGCTTACTGTGTCGTGTTGAGCAGCCAGGTAATCATCTGAACCATCTCCAGTCAAGGTCTAGAAGTGCCAGCTCTCCCTTTTTGAGACTGAATCGACTTGATAAATTTAACACTCCCAGAGGCGTACAATCCCTTAGGCATTAGGTACCTCAGCCTTACCCTGATCCATGGTCACCAATTTGCCCTCGGTGTCCAGCAAGGGATAGAGATTCTCCTTACCCCTCCGCTTGTTGTTGATGTGTTTATAGAAATATTTACTGTGATTCCTTACTTTAGTGACCAAGTTCAGTTCTAGCTGTGCTTTGGCTTTTCTAATTTTCTCCCTACACAGCTTCACTACATACCTGTAACCATCATAAGTAGCTTGCCCACTCCTCAAGAGACTGTAAACCTTCCTTTTGTTTTTGAGATCCAGACAAAGGTCTCTGTTCAGCCAGTCCAGCCTCTCTGCCCATCGGCTTGTCTTTCGTGACATGCGGGATGGTCAGCTCCTGCACCTTTAAAATAACTTCCTTAAAGTATTCCCAGCCTTCTTGGGCTCCCATGCACTCCAAAACTAGCTCCCAAGGGATCCTCTCAACCGTGGTCCTAAAGAGGTTAAAGTCTTTCCTCCAGAAGGCAGCAGTTCTGCTGACTCCCCTCAGTGGCTCAATAAGGATCAAGAAATCTAGGATCCTAAGATCTCTGTACTTAACTTTAAACTTACAGGGTTCCATCGATTTAATCAACTTCCAACTGTGACCTTAAGGTATCAAAAGAAATTTAGGTAAGTAAAAATACTTTACTATACTTTAGCATTCCTTTAAATTCAAGTAACTCTTTAGCATTATTTACAAGGTCACAGTATTAAAAAATGTCACAGGTTTTGCTTTATCAATCAGGAATTTTAAATACACTGAAGAATAGTCAGCAGCACCAAGCAACAGCATACAGAAATAGCTATTTCAATTTATAAAAAGCTGTTTTAATCACTACATCTGCTGATGGTTTCATTATGGTGATCACAGTCAATAGATTTCAAATTCTTCTTTTGCTCCCTAAGATTATCTATACTCTTGAATTATTGCCAAGAAGGCCACTTCTGGGTATCTGTCTAAGGAGATAAATGCATCTGTGGACTGAGAATTAGAGCATAGAAACCATCTTTTTCAGGACGCTTGTTCAAAGATCTTTAACAGGCAAGGACAGAACTGATTTTCATCACCAGAAGTTTGACTTCTCTAAGATAACATGAAGCTCTTCAGGGGATTTTTGTTTTCATCTTTAAAATCTTGTTTTTTTATTTAGAACCATGATCATAAAACACTTTTTCTCTTTTTTTCTCTCCTGAGAGTGAGAAAGGAGTTACCGTATTGTTTTTGTTTTAAAACTGTAATGCAGAAGCACCAGAACTTCTGCAAAAAGTTTACAGATCCCAAAGAAAATATAGAAAATTAACATTCATCAATTTAATAGAGAGGTACTCATGTTACTGGGGGTGGCTGGCAGGTACAGTGTCCACCCTAGTACATTCCCTAATACATTTTTTAATGAACAGCAGGAAGCTGCAAAGCTGCAATTATCCTAGAAGAGAACAAATTTTAATGTACTTTGAACCCGAGGGCTCCTCTTCTCACCCCTCCCCCACAAAACACAAACAAATAAACCCACTCAAAATTGAGCATCAGCAACTTAAGCCTCTTCTTTTTAGAAACAGAGGTAACAGCTGTGGTGACTTTTAAGAGTGCAGTACAGTAGCCATGTATAATACCATTTCAGTTGCTAGTGATGTCTGCTCCGTACCTGTGTATCTAGGCATACATACCTACTAAATGCTTTATCTTTTATAAAATGAGGTGGAGATTAGAAGGAGAGCATCCATTTTCACTTTCAAATCTAAAATTAAGAAGAATTCTACTGTTGCAAAGAGGTACAAAATAACTTTCTGGAGCTTTTTTCTGATTTTTTTTTCTTCTTCTAATATTACAAAATAATCAGATACAGATTAGCACCAAAATAAAACATTAACTTGCAAGCGTTCACACGTATTGCATCATAAAGCTATGCTCTGTAAGCATATACAGAGGCATTTACTTTCTCTCCCTCTAGGTCCTCTGCTCCCTGTTCTCTTTCTCTCCATAGAAATAGTGATCCACACTGCTGGGAGGATGCATGCTGCTAAAAGTTCTCATTTTTCAGCATCTTGCAGCCCTACCCATTTACAGAACAGCTGAAACCTGTTGCTCTAATTCATTAGCCACGTCCTTGCTGTTAATCGCCTCAAGTAGTAAAGATATTTGGAAAGCCCATCTTTCCATGTGATTGCTGAGAACCATCCAGGAAAGATTACTGTCTGTAGAGACTTTATGGGGTTGAAATTTCCTTTCAACTGCAGGTCATCATCTTGGCAAATCTTTTAATTCCATTGGCATTACTGCTTTATTAACCTCCTTTCTACTTAATTTGTCCACCTTCTCAGACTCTGATCTAAAAATTATTCCTGTATATTATTTTAATGTCTTATTAGTTCTTTTTCTCTGTTCCACATAGCTTTTTCTTTTTCTTTTCATTTTTTCTTTTCAAATAAAGCATTTTAATTCCAGGTCCCATGCAAGCCATACAAAGTAATAACAATAATAATAAAAACAGTCAATAGTTAAATACATTGAGAACTGTCCTTTTTCACACCAGAGTGCTTAAGATACACAGAATACATGTGACAATATGCATTATACGCAATAAATGTTAAGTGGTGGTAAACAGGTTGAAACATATCAAGCTGTCCAATCATAGGTTGCTATTATATTTAGTAGATCTCTGTGTTTTTAGCTTTACAGAAGAGGCTGTGCAAGCCAGATAAATCTATACATTCAGATACTCAGTGTCTATTGACAGTCTTTTTAAAAGTCTATGGATTCAGGCATACAAATTTCCTGAGGCCTGTCAGTTTCCTGATTGAACAATTTTATTGTATAGATATCAGCAGCACTTGGATGTATACTCTCAATTCAAATTGTCTGAAGCTTAGGAACAAATATCTTCTCAGCTGTAGTGTAATGCCACATATACTGAATTCAGATGGAGTTTTCCTACATTATGTCATGACCAAAGAAAAATAGTCCAACAGCAAATGGTTCATGAGCAAGCACTACATTTTTCCTCTCATTTTACAACCCTCAAGTTCCTTTCTGTTTGTTATTTCTGGTCAGTTTTTGTAATGGTTTGGTGTGGACATTTTTTTCCCCCCGAGACTAGTTTTATGACAATCATAATAATTGATCATCTTTTCAGGTGACTAACTCACACTGCAATGAGAAATCAGAACTATGAGAACAGCTAGTGGCGGCTTTGGAAAACATGATCTAACCAACAACACTACGTTGTTGGATAGTATACTACTTATACTAAGTATAAGATGATTCAGACATCCTCTACACTACTTTGCTCTGCTGGTAAGACATACATAAAGTAATCAATGTACCTGAATTCTCAGTTCCACGGACAATTTAGTTGTTATAGATGACAATAACTTCAGTATTAGTAACACTAGTCTACAGAAATGTAGCTTAGATTATCTCTTACAGTGTAGTAAAGGGTTATTTCCTTCCTTCCTTCCTCCCTCCCTCCCTCCCTCCCTCCCTCCCTCCCTCCCTCCCTCCCTCCCTCCCTCCCTCCCTTCCTTCCTTCCTTCCTTCCTTCCTTCCTTCCTTCCTTCCTTCCTTCCTTCCTTCCTTCCTTCCTTCCTTCCTTCCTTCCTTCCTTCCTTCCTTCCTTCCTTCCTTCCTTCCTTCCTTCCTTCCTTCCTTCCTTCCTTCCTTCCTTCCTTCCTTCCTTCCTTCCTTCCTTCCTTCCTTCCTTCCTTCCTTCCTTTTTTAATTTTCTTTCAATTCCTGGCAGATTTAAATCAATCTCTTCAGAGTAAATTTTTTAGACATAGGGCAGCTTTTGTTATCACTGAGGAAGTGATAACATAAATTTCTTTGTTTATCTCCTCCATTTCATTTCACTCAATTTGAAATAAATACTTGGGTTTCATAGTTCAAAAAGGAAAAGGAAATAAATATATTTGGGGTGAGTACAAACAATCAAAAAATATTTACCATTAAAAAAAAAAAAAAGAAGAAAAAACTTAAAAGAAAAGAAAAAAAGAAAATAAAAAAGAAATTCTTAAATGATTCTGTGTTTATCCCTTTCATGTATCAAAAAATTAGCATTAAATTGACAAAGTAAGCATTTCACAAATACTTTAGGGATAAAAAGCAGCATGTTCCTGAACTACATAGATAAATATGTTTAAATATACTCTTAGGGAAATGATAGATTTGTAGAATCTTCACAGTGGAATAAGAAAAAGGGATCATTTCTTATTAATAAGGAAGGGAGATGCCTTCATGAACAATTAAAGGTTTTGAGGCAGTGTAATGAAAATAATTTCAAATACCTCATTAAGATTAAATTGAAAGTCAAAGATTATGATTTCTGCATTACTTTAACTGAAAGGATTTTTTGTTGTTCAAATTAGGCAATTAGTCAAGTTGGAAATAAAAGCAGGAATTATAAAGAAAATGAAAACATTAAATAGACAGCTCCACCATGATGCCTTCTCACTCCTCTTCTTCAGCTGGCTGAGTGGAAAATGTATGCTGAAAAAGGCCCACAGGTTGAGATAAGGACAGGGAGATCTCTCACCATTTACCATCAACACTCAGCATAAGGGAGGTTTGTGTCATTTATTGGCTGTTGATAAGACATTAGGACATTTCACAGCAACTACCATCCATCCCCGAGTGGTGCCTGTGGGCTTCCCACAGGCCAAAGTTCTCCCTGCCCTGCTCCACCCTGGCTCCATAGTGTAGCGCCCAGCTGGAGGGGCCACTGTAACAAGGCGCTGCTGGGTGCTGTTACCTAAAGACTTCTTATAAACCTAAAACATTGATGTAAAACATTATATTAGGAACAGTGTTTATACAAAGTGCACATCTTGGTAGACAGCATATTTGCATCCTTCCAGGCATTTAGAATGTTACTGTTCTGAAAAAAATAATATATTAAGTAATAGCATCCAGACAAATCTGGTCAATACTGATAATCTAGTTCTTTAATTTCCTGCAGGAGATTACTGTATGCTGAATTACCTTTAAGCAAGAGAATGAGCATGATGTAAGTAATAGTTTTCATGATATTTAAATGACTACATGAAAATAGGACAAGTCTTATAAAAATTTTCTAACATCATTGAATACTTCTGAAATCAGAAAAAGAAAGTGTAATTTTATAAACCATCTGCAGACTGATATTGCAATTATTTTTCTTGAATGCGCTTTACTTTTGAATGCCACAGTTGGTTTCATATTTTGATGTAGTGGGCTAAGAATTTATGAAATTCATGTCAAGGCTGAAACAAAATCAAGTTCTTTGCTGAAGAGCATATCACCAAAAATGCCATCACAGTGGATGACATTATAACAAGAGTCTGCCTGAAGGACAACTATAATATTAGAGCTGACATATTTTAATAATGAGGAAAAAATTCTTTAGACTGCCTTAAAGTGATAATGTCACTTTTGAAACCCAAAACAAACTGGAAGAGTGAGATCCAAAGTAATTTTGTCTGTGTTTGATATTGAAAGGTTTCAAAAGTGCCCAGAAGGCTGATGAGCATTATCATCTCGTTCTGAAGCCTTGAGGAAAGATAAGTGGAGATTCAGGCCTTGAAGTACTACTGCCATGTTGTAGATATAATATAGAGATAAGTTTTAAACTTCAGTTTTACAAGTGAATATTTGTCAGTACTTTACTGAGTGAAGATAATTACATGCAAAGTCACTATTTAATAAATATTAACAATAGAGCATTATCTCTTTGATTCATTTTTGAACAGTACTCCCCAAGATTACAAGAATGAGGAAAGTATCACTGAATATCACTGAAGTCAGAGTCATCTAATATAAAACAACTTTACCACCACATCTAAGGTCTACCTTACATCTAAGGTAGATCCAAACTGCAGTAACACCATATTTATTACCTTAATCAGATATTATAAATATTCTTACTGTGATAAAGTGGGACAGCATCAGTACTGTTTTGCTACTCAGAAAGCTTACCTGTATTTTATTGTGAATTTTAGTGACAGACAAGGCAATAGTCAGGTCTTGAAGCTAGATCTTCTTTCCATATTCTGCAAGTGACTCCACACACACAAGTTCTAAGCAGTGTTATAAACCTATAAATGAATAGTTTAGGAAACTTGAAAGTAAGATGTCAAGTCCTCTCTGCCCCATACTGTCAAAAGTATAACTGTGCTTTTTTTTTGTTGTAGTTGTTTGTTTATTTGTTTGTTTTTGTTCATTTGTTTTCTGAGACTAGAAATTACATGTAGGTAAAATCATAGACAATTTAATAAAGATTTTCTCCACATCTAAGTTCTGTGAAATAAATAACAGAAATGTCTAACTTGAAATATATCTTGAAGTGGTTTCTTAGTTCTCCTCTACTAACTGATGGCTCAGAATGCAATCATTAGCTGATACGACTCTAATTGCATTGTTTCAATAATTCTTTCCGTTATCGTGATAAGCACAGCTAATTACTTGTTGCAGAATAGTGCATCCCTTTGTTCTTTAGCTAGGAATCATTTTATGAAGGCTGTTTTTAGTTTCTGTCTCATCATGGATCAATTAATCCAGGAAATACAGGCAGAGGAACATTCAGTGCACTTTAAAACTTCATTTCTGAAGCATCTCAGCTGCCACCTTCATAGAATGTAACCACTTTTAAAAGGAAATGGAGATGAGTTTTATTTGAAGTCTTGCTCATTTCTCACTTCTGCTCTGGAATCTTCAAATGGTGATTGCTGCTACAACTCATCTGCATGTGTGCAAACACTACTTGCTTTAAAATGAGAATAATACAAAATACCACTGATGTTTGCACTCCTTCAACTGTCCAGTAAATCACACTTATGCAAACTTTTCCTGGTCATGCCCCTGACTCTACAGTGCAGTCTAAATAATGACTGATTTCGACTTCTCACTGGAAATAGGTCATTGTTGGATAAACATACCATTTTCTATAGATATGACACAAGCGTGATTATTTCAGGAATGTTACAAGCTGCTTTGCACAGGTGTTATTTTTTTTACAACATTCAGATCTTGATCAAAGCCTTTTGGAAATGGCAAAGTATAACTATTAATAGCAATAATAACAACAATAACATGATAGACAGAAGTGACATTGACTAGACATGCCATTAAATGAAGAGTCAGTGCAGAAGAAAGTATATCAAACTGAAGTGATTTTCCTTACAAATATAGAAGATGAAAAGAATCTGGAAACTCTTGATAAATGATGAGTTATCATACAGGGTAACTGACAATAGAAACACTAGACTGCATGGAGGTACTAGAATAGTTTCATCCTATTTGCATTTAGAACCGAAGAAGGAATTTGTGCAGTTAACTTTGAATAATGCATGCCATTCTGGTGACCCTATAGAAAGTAAGATTCAGTGTAAGAGAAATGAGATCCGTATTTTCAGGCAGAAAGTAAGAATTTTCATATGAACAGAAAAAGGAAACAACAGTTGCAGTGGGAAAGAAAGTAAATAATGAAACTTGGGCAGACTTATAATGACAGAAAGTAAAACAGATGTCTTGGGACACAGAAGGTGACAAACAGCCCACTTTGAAACAGTTTCACTTTGTTCGTAGATCTCTGTAATTTAACACTCTTTGACAAGTATTATGTGGCCTTGGAAGAATGCAGGGATGAAGTCCAGAAATGCAGAGATGGGATCAAGAAAGCCAAAATGTAGGATGAACTGAACTTAACAAGGGATGTGAAAAAATAACAAGAAGGATTATGTTGATTTGAGGGCTGCTCCAAATGTAATGCTTTCTACTTTATGATGTTAGCCTACAGTGTCAGAGGTGGGTGTGGGTGGTACAACAGAAGGGGTTGAGCCTTCCTGCCAATATTCCATTACATGTGTGACAGATGGCAGCAGGGGGGCAAACTTGACAGAATGGTGTCTGACACGGAAGTGCATAATACAACAAAGCTGTGTTTCTGAATTAATCCATGCAGAAAAAAACTGGACCCACTGACAGTCACTGATGCTTGCTGAATGTTTATGGAGACCAAACAGGGGATGTGACCACACTGATACGAAGCAGGGAGGGGAGGGTGTTTTAGCAGTGACAACAGTGATGTGTGAAAAACAAGCCATGTTCCAGATGGCCATGCACAGCTGTCACACCATGAAATGAAGAGCATCTTGATCAGCTCATTTGTTAAAATCAACAGATGACAACCAGGGAACTGTATGCAGAGCTGAACATCAGCTGCACTACATTGGAAATGATGGCGGCAACACTGGAGTATTACAATGTTTGTACCATGTGGGTCCCATGAGTGCTCATGTAGGAACAGAAAGAACATCATATGCAAGTTTGTAAGAACCTATTGAGTCCATGGAGTGGTGGCATGTGAATTCCCCATCAAAGAAAAAATACAAGACTCCATCAGATAAAGTAATGTGCAGTATCTTTTCAGGACAGGAAAGTGATAATCCTTCTGGATTCCCTGGAGCCTGGACAAACCATCAACTCTGACCTCTGCATCATGACACTGAGTAAGCTGAAGGCTCAGACTTCCAAAGAGGAAGAGAATCTTTCACCTGCAACACAATAAAACCAGGCCCAGTACTAATTTGAAGACTGTGGAGCACATTGTCAGTCTTGGCTTTACTGTCGTATCACACCCACACTGTAGTCTGGATTTGACATCTTCTGACTTCCATCTGTTGGGGCTGGTGAAAGATGGACTGCATGGACAACATTTTCCTAACAACAGTACTATCACAGCAGCTGTGAAACAGTGGTTTACCTTTCTTGTTGCAGATTTTTATAAGCACAGCATGCAGGCTCCTATTAAATTGCTGGAGTAAATGTGTTGTTAATGTTGGTGAGTATGTTGAATTGTAGTGTTTTGTAGCTGAGAATTTTCACTATCAAATAAGTAATTGTGCTCATTATATTTGTATTAGTTTCTGAGGAAAGACATAGGAGGCATTACTTTTGGAGCAGTTTTCATACATTGGTCACAACAGGCCAAGGTCAGTGAACCCTCTCTGATAAATAAGGGAGAAATGGCTTCAACCACGATGGAGAAGGCGGCAATAAGAGAAGAGCAGGTCCAAGACTGTCTCATGAGACTGAATGTGTTTAAGTCTAGGTGAACAGACAACATGCATCCCAGAGTTCTGAAGGAACTGCCTTATGTTGTCAAGCCGCTCTCCATCATATCAGAAAAGTCATGGTTGTCAAGAGAAGTCCCCAGTGTCTGGAAAAAAGGAAAACACCACTCCTGTTTTCAAGAAAGGGAGAAAGGAATATCTAGGGAATAACAGGCCAGTAAGCCTCACCTCTATTCCTGGGAAGATAATAGACCGGATCCTCCAGGAAGCTAGGTTAAGGCAGATACAAGATGAGGAGGTGATCTGAGACAGCCAGCATGACTTCTCAAAGTCAGATCAGGTTCACATGAATCTTGTGAGATTCAACAAGGTCAAGTGCAATATGCTGCTTTTGGGTCGAGGCCATTCCAGATATGTGTACAGACTGGGAGAAGAACTCCTTGAAAGCAGCCCTGCAAAGGACCTGGGGATCCTGATGGATGACAAGCTGGATATGAGCCAGCAGCGTGTGCTTGCAGCCCAGAAGACCAACTGTATCCTGGGCTGCATCAAAAGAGAGGTGCCCAAGGTGGGAAGGAGGAAATTGCCTCCTTCTGCTGTGCCCTTGTGAGGCTCCACCTGCAGTACTGTGTCCAGACCTGGGGGCCTAAGCACAATAAGAGCTGTTTCAGCAGATCCAGAGGAGGGCTATGAAGATGACCAGAGGGCTGGAGCACCCTCTTATGAAGACAAACTGAGAAGTTGGGCTTGTTTAGCTCAGAGAAGATTCTTGTTGAGACTTCACTGTGGCCTTATAGTACTTGAGAGGAGCCCATAAATGGGTGGGAGAGAACTTTTTACATGGTCTGATAGTGAAAGAACTAGGGAATGTCTTTAAAGAAAAAGAGGACAGACATTGGTAAGATGTCACCAATAAATTTTTTTCTCAGAGGGCAGTAAAGCCTTGGCACATTTGCACAGAGAAGCTATGGGTGCTCCATCCCTGGAGGCATTTAACGGTCAGGTTGGATGGGACCCTGGGCAGCCTGAACTGGTGGGTGGCAGCACTGCCCAGGCAGTGGAATTGGAACTGGATGATCTTTAAGGTCTATTTCAACCTAAGCCCTTCTATGAGTCTATGATTCTTCGATTCTGTATTTCTAAGGCTACAGCTAAACTTAAAGTAATAGCATGTTGGAATTCATAGAAGTTAACACATTATATTTTTTTGAGGTAATTTTTTTTCCATGGAATACCTATTTCAAGTACTACACATACACTGGTTTTTGGATGTTTTTTTGTTTGTTTGTTTTGTTTTTTGTTGTTGTTTTTCTTTTTTCAGGATTGTTGCAGTTGTGTTTTGATGCCTGTATTATTCATATACAAATATATGGTGTAAATGCCATATTATCAGTCTTTGCATGAGCTTAGATTTTTTTGTAAATTCTTCTCCCCATCCTAGAATAACTGACTTCTGGATCATTTAATTTTAGTCTTCGATAATTACTAGAATTTCATTCTATCATTGTTCAGGTTATGGTTAAAATAAAGGTGTTGATTTTGCTGTAGATTAATTCAGAGCCTCTGATACTAAACATTCACAAAACATTTATGGATAGATTTCCTGAATTTAAAACTGAAAGCTAATTGCACTGAACACCAAAAATGCTTTAAATGTTCTGATCCAAATCTAGACCATGATCCCAACAGAAAGGTATTCATCACTGTATTGGTTTTTAATGTACAGATGGAAACAAAATGTACAGAAGGTATATAAGTGAATAAGTAAAGGAAAAACTCACCAATGGTGGTGCCTTGACTGAAGCAGCTGGGGCAGTCCTCCCTGGTGAGCGATCTCCAAGAGATACTGCTCCAGTGGGAGTCAGCCCTTAAATGAGGTCTCAGAGGGGATGGAGTCAAGCTCCACCCCTCCCGGGAGCACAGCTACATCACTCTCACCTGTGCTCCCACAGCTGACCCCATACTTGCCTCAGCTGATTAATCAGAGGTTCAGGCTGTGATTACCAATCTCCCATACACTCCACCCCTTCACAGCGTGAACCAATGATTAGGTGAGTTTTCCCTTATCACAGAGACCCAACGCGACGCTGATACAATTTCCCGTCGCACCGAATGCTGATGTTATTCAAATGATGATTGGATGGGTATTCACGATCTTCCGTGGGCCAGTGCTTGATAGATGTTACTGGAGACAAGCCATCTCGAGGTGCAGGTCCATTTGCGTTTCATCAGTCCACACAAATTGTTCTCTGATGGTCCTAGAGGCTTAGAATCTTAGGGAGAGTAATACAGATGTTTCAAGGGTACCAGGAGAGGAAGGTCTGCCCTCCAGGGCAAGATACAGGCCGTATTCTTGTCTTGGGTCAATATTTCTGCTCGCACCGGATTATGTCCCGGCCTCCGATACCATACCCTCTGGCCAGATATCTGTGGCTGTATAACTATATCTGGCACCAGAGGAGGAGTCCTGATCTGCCATAGGGACATGATGGGTGTCCCTTTAGCAATAAAGACCGGAGTATTGACCACGATGTCAGTAGGCCATGTACCTATCACCGAGGGGGTAACTGAACCTCCCACCTCCAATAGTCTCCCCCAAGGTGCAAGTAGGCCACACCACTTGGGTCCTACTTGCACCTTCCAGGGCCAATTTATCTTATGGATTCCTGGTTTTAGATTCTCAGGGGCAGGGAGCAGAAGATTATTGTCATTACCAACCTGCGGTTTTACCTCATTATCAGCACCTGTAATTTGAATCCTAAGAGGGGAGGCCCATATAGTGTGTAACATTTTCAGAGCACTGGGTCTGCCATCCCGAGGTCTTTCGTTCAAGTCCCGCAGGGTTTCGTATAATCTTTTTGTCCACCCCTGCAGGGACTGGGAGTCTGTCTTCAGGGCAGCCTTAAGAATACCATTGTAGCGTTCAATAAGGCCTGCCCCTGTTGGATTATATGGCAGATGGAATCGCCATTCAATGTTGTTCTCTTCTGCCCAGCGCTGTATCATCGCTCCAGTAAAGTGAGTCCCTTGGTCGCTCTCGATGACTTGAGGTGTCCCATATGCAGACATCAGTTTAGTGAGTGCCTTAATTGTATATGCTTGATTTGCCTTTGGTACGGGATAGGCTTGCAGCAGTCCACTTACAGTATCAACGCAGGTCAAGGCATATCTCGCCCCCTCAGACCGAGGGAGGGGCCCAATGTAATCAACCTGCCATCTCTGAAGAGGACTATATCCTCTAGCAATGTGGGATGTTGTTTCAGGCAACGGTCTTGGTCTCATCTTCGAGCAAGTGTCACAGTCCTGACATGCTTGGACGATATCAGATAGCTGTACAGGCAGCCCCCATGCTTTAGCAGCTGCCCACATTATCTTTTGTCCAGCATGCCGTAGCTTCTGATGTAACCATCGGGCAATATTTTCGGATTGTGAATTCCCAATCCATCGAACTCGGGCCAGTGTGTCCGCTTCATCGTTTCCTGGTGACTGCAGGGGTTGATGACCAGAGACATGGTAGACACATACCGTCCTGTGTTTGACTGTATTCCAAATGTCTACCCACATGTCTTTCCCCCAGATCGGTCGGGCGTGGATAGTCCATTCCTGGGTAGCCCACTGCGTAATCCACAGAGTAAGCCCCCGGTACACGGCCCAACTATCCGTACAGATGTTCAGGATGCCATCACCAGGTTCTTTAGTTATAACCATCCACACGGCTCGTAATTCTGCCCATTGGCTGCTCTGACCATCCCCCTCATCAAACCAGATTGTCTCAGTAGAGGGATGGTATGCTATAGCTCGCCACTTGCTCGGGTTGCCTCTGCTGGACCCATCCGTATACCAGGCATCTTCAGGAATAGGATATCTTCCTTCCTGAACAGGGCTCTTCTCTGGTGGAGCGACCATTGGTTCTTTCGGCGTATCACTGCGATATGTCACTGGGCCTAGGATCTTCTGTAATTCCTCCTTGAGTGGAGACGAAGACAGGCTGCTTCTTTGACTTAGATAGGCGACCCATCGTGCTACCGTCTGTGCTTGGGCCACCCCTGTCTTAGGAAGGTGAGTTAGATCTCTTACCCACCCCTGGATCGGTAATGTAGTTTTAACTATAACCTCTGCTGTTTGCGTTATTGGCTCTACCGCTTGTAACGCTGAATAGGCAGCCAATAACTGTTTTTCAATCATGCTGTATCTTTCTTCTGCTCCGTGCCAAACCTGAGACCAGAATCCAATGGGGGTTCGAACAGAACTCTGGCGTTGCCACAGGCCCCAGCCAAAACCATCCTGGGTAACATGAACGTCTAGTTCAGCTGGGAGGGTCGGATCAAATATACCCAATGCCTGGGCTTGTTTAACTGCCAGCTTTGCCTGTTGGAAAGCATCTTGTTCTACCTTCCCCCAGTTCCACGACTGACCCTTCTTGGTAAGCTTATACAATGGCCTCAACAACTGAGCTAAGTGAGGTATAAAGGAGCGCCAATACCCCAATATACCTAAGAACTCTTGTAGCTGTTTCGATGTTGTAGGGACTGGGAACGCTTGGACTTTATCCACTACTGCACTGGGTAGTACTTTGGTTTTTCCGGACCAAATTACTCCCAGGAATTTTACAGATAGCCCCGGACCTTGCACCTTCTGTGGGTTTATAGCCCACCCTCTCTTTTGCAGATAAGCTATCAATAAATCTGCTGCTTGTCTCACCGCCTCTAATGAATCGGATGTTAACAGGAGGTCATCAATATAATGATATAAATTTACATTATGTGGCTTCTGCCACTTAGCCAGATCACGCGCCACCAAATTATGACAAAAAGTAGGTGAATGCATGTACCCTTGCGGCAGAACCTGAAAAGTCCACTGCCTGCCTTCCCATGTGAATGCAAACTGGTCTTGTGATTCTTCACTAATTGGAATACTGAAGAATGCATTCGCTAAGTCTAGGACACAGTGATACGTTTTAATTTCTCTACTTAGTGTGTCCATTAGGGAGGCAATATTGGGTACGGCTGCATGAACAGGCGGCGTGACCTTATTTAATTCCCTATAATCCACTGTCATCCTCCATGTTCCATCCGATTTTCGCACTGGCCATATTGGGGAGTTGTACGGGCTATGTGCAGGCCTTATAATACCCACTTTTTCTAATTCCTGCACTGTTTTTGTTATTTCATTATGCCCACCTGGGAGTCTGTACTGTTTTACATTAGTAATCCGACGTGGCTTGGGCAGACAAATAGGCTCATGTTTTGCATGGCCTCTCAATATTGTCTGAATTGCCCGGATACTAATGCATCTTTGCCGCAACCGGAACTCTCCCACTGTTGTGTGGAGAGCCAGACCCCACAAGATATCAATTCCCAATATGTATTCCGGAATTGGAGCAATAGATACCTTGTACTCCCGTGGTGGGAGGCGCCCGACCCCCAATTTTACCCAGGTTTGGGTGACTGGAACGGTCTGTCCCCCAAAGCCTCCAATCATTACTTTATTCCCTCTGAATTTTGTTGGGTCCCCATATATTATAGATGTTTCTGCCCCAGTATCAACGAGGGCCATAACCTTCTGCACATTCTCTCGGGACCAATATATTGTCAATTCCACATAGGGCCTCCGGTCCCGTCTAGAGGCCCTAGGGTGACTGACGTCCCTCATCATGCCATAAACTGGGCCAGATTCAAGTCTTTTACCTCTGATACCTCTGGTATTGTGACCCGAGGTACCTGAGGTGGCCTCTTTTTCCTATTTGGCACGACAAAGTCTTCTAGATTCCAAACTGTTGTTGGTCGTCGTTCTATAAGCCTTATCCCCGGTCTTTTGGGGCGGTTTTGAAATTTTTGTTCATCCTTCAGCTGTTTCCACAACTGAAGCAGAACGTGATTGGGCTGCCCATCAATTTTGGCAAATTGAACACCTGCTCGGAGTAGATCGTTAAACATTTGTTTTCGGGACACCCTAATGGGTCCCGCCCGAGGGGTTCGTGGAGCCGATCTCCTGGCTCGGGCTATCGGAAAAACTTCAGAATCTTCAATTACTCTGATATTGCGCTTGGTTCTCAGGCGCTCAGTTTCTCCCAGGTCCGCTACCAATTGGGCAGCATGCTGGACTGCTGCCTCTGCGGCCACTAAAGGATTTAATATAGAAACCAATGTTCCATACATATGTGAGGGAGCCTGCTGTAAGATTAGGTCCCTCATTCCTGCAGAAAACTTCACCATGTCTGGACTAACAGATGCATCCTCATAGACAGCCTCTCGCATGCCTAGTTCCCGGATATAATTCTGTAGGTCTTCCATAGAAGACCACATTCCTGTATGTATTGGCATGTCTGTTTTATTTGACCATACCATACGGCAGGCAGCCATTATCCAGTCTACGATTGAATGATTCTCTTCAGGGAACTGGGACCCTGAGTACAATCTCTGCCTCAGGGCAGGATGGACTGTTATTGTTGCTAGTTTAGATACCTCGGGGCCGCTAACTATTACACTTTCTGCTCCCGAGTCCCATAATCGTAGCAGCCAGGCTGGGACACTTTCCCTCGGCCTTTGCCTGAAGCGCTGTACTAGATCCATAAGTTCGGTGGGTGTGTATGGACGTGCTGTTACGTGTAAATATGAGTCAGCAGGGGTCCATTGATCAGGAGGCACCCCTGCTGGTCGCTCCTGGACTTTTTTTGTTTTTTGAGTTACCATAGGACGGACTTCTAATAAGTCCGTCTTAAGTGGCTCTTCTAGGTCAGATTTAGTGACCTTAGTTTGGTCCGATGTTTCAGGATCCCTACTATCATCCATTGTAATATATCTAATTTGGGGGGTATTTGAAAAAAATGATGAATTTTTCCCCGTTAACAGACTAATTTCGCCCTCTAATTTTTCAATGCGGGCTTTTAATAATTGATTTTCATGCTCAATCTTATTTGATTTAATCTCTGCCTGATTTAAAGCATTCAATAAAGGCCAAGCTGCCATGGATGCAGCCATTTGCCTTTCCTTGGTTGTCAAAATATCTTTTTGCAATCCCTGAAAGTATTCGGTTAGATAGTAAGGGGACATATTGCCCGTTACCCGTAAGGGCCCCCATTGTTCGATAATCATCGCTAATTGAAAATATGGGGACGCCTCAAACCCTGGTATTTGTCCAGGGAGGGTTTTCCCTAAGGGGGTGATCTTCTCCCCCTTGAACCAGCTAAACACATTCCATAGGAAAGACATTTTTTTTTCCGATATTTGCAGACTCCTGCCTGGCTCGCCAAATGTATTGGTTTTTAATGTACAGATGGAAACAAAATGTACAGAAGGTATATAAGTGAATAAGTAAAGGAAAAACTCACCAATGGTGGTGCCTTGACTGAAGCAGCTGGGGCAGTCCTCCCTGGTGAGCGATCTCCAAGAGATACTGCTCCAGTGGGAGTCAGCCCTTAAATGAGGTCTCAGAGGGGATGGAGTCAAGCTCCACCCCTCCCGGGAGCACAGCTACATCACTCTCACCTGTGCTCCCACAGCTGACCCCATACTTGCCTCAGCTGATTAATCAGAGGTTCAGGCTGTGATTACCAATCTCCCATACAATCACTTACATGGAGAGAATTTACACCACCACTAAGTGCTGCTGTACCAGACATGCTTGAACTCCAGTATGAACTGAAGTCAAAGGCAGTCAGGTGGTATGCCACAACCGACGCTGCCAATGCATTAATGCATTCTTTTCCATCCCTTTGGCTGCAGAGTGCAGGCCACAGTTTGCCTCCCCTTGGAGAGGCGTTTTGTACGTCTGGAACTTTTTTCCCTGGGGATGTAAATACAGCCAAATCATTTGCCATGGGCTGATTCAGGCTACCCTGGCACAAGGTGGAGCTCCTGAACATCTGAAATATGATGATGGTATTACCATGTAGGAAAATAAGCAAAGGAATTTTTCAAGAAAGGAGAGAAAATAATCCAAACTCTTCTGCAAACCGGTTTTACTGCTAAGCAAAGCAAAAGACCAGCACAGGAAATTCAGTCCCTAGGAATGAAATGGCAGAATGGATGCCGTCACATTCTGAAGGATGTGATCAATAAAATCCTTGCTATGTCTCTGCCAGCTAGCAAGAAAGAAATACAACCCTTCCTAGGCGTAGTGGCTTTTTGGAAGATGCCTATCTGGACCACAGCCTTAAGTCCCCTTCATCAAGTTACATGGAAGAACAGTTTTTTATAGGGCTATGATCAGCATCAGGCTTTTGAAAAAATTAAGTGGAAGACAGCCTTTGCAGTAGCTCTGGGACCAGCCTGGATGGGACATGATGTAACAAATGCACTCTCCACTGCAGCTAGGGAGAAGAGCCCCACTTAGATCCTTTGGCAAAAAGGCTTAGGGGAAACCTGAGGTCAGCTCCTTGCATTTTATGGTCAAGGATAGAGAGGGTCTGAAGAATGCTATGCTCCAACTGAAAAGGACATATTAGCAGCATGAGGTTTGAGATGCTTCAGAAGTGATTGATACTGAAGTAAAACTTCTTTTAGCACCTTGACTACCAGAGCTAAATTGGATGTTAAAAGGGACGGTCCCCTCCACATACCATGCTACTGGGAGCAAGTGGATCGAGCTGATTACACAGCAGGCTTCAATGGGGAATCCCAGTCACCCAAGAATCTTGGAATTGATCATGGACTGGCCTGAAGGCAAAAACTTTGTAATATCATCAGGGGAAGAGGTAACGTGCAGAAGAGACTATAACGTATATGAAATTACCAGAGAGAGAAAAGAAATATGCCCTCTTCACTGATGGGTCTTGCTGTACTGTGAGAAAGTATAGAATATGGAAAGCTGCTGGAGACAAGGAGTCATGAGTGGAGCTCAGGAATGTCTATAAGTACCTGAAGAAAGGTACAAAAAAGATGGAGCCAGGCTCCTTTCAGCAGTGCCCAGAACCATGACAAGAAACAACAAGCACAAACTGGAACACAGCAGGTTTCCTGTGAACACCAGGAAGCACTTCTGTGCTCTGCAGATGATGGAGTGCTGGCACAGACTGCCCAGAGACTGTGTGAAAGAAATCTTCTTTGACATACTTGAAAGCCATCTGAAGATGGTCTTGGACAACTTGCCCTAGATGTCTGTGCTTGAACAGAGAAGTTGTACCAGAAGTCCCTTCCAGTGTTTTGTGATTCTATGGGATTTCACAAATATTAACTTTGGACCTTTCCAGGTAAATGTGTATTTTACACATTTTTATAGTCCCCAGCTCTGAATGCAGAGGAAAAACCTTTACTGGTGGCAACGTTTCAGTTTCCTTTATCAAAAACATTTTAAGGTACATAGAAGATGCAATGGTTTTACAAAGACTAAGCTGAACAGAGGATTAGAGAAATGTTAAGACTGGTTTTGCTAGCAGGGAAAATACCAGAAGAACAATCAGGAATGTGACTGAAGGGCACTTAGGGAGTCATAGTTAGACTAAAGATAGTTAAAACATAGTCTCAGACAAACTTTTGATTGTGTAATAAATCTCACAGAATCTTTTGAAGAGCTGATACAAAGAGTTGGCAGGGAAAAGCATAGGCCATAATTTACTGCCACTTTAAGAAAGCTTTCAAAGCAGCACAACACAGAAAAGACTCATCTACAAGGTTAGCAGACCTGATGTGAAGAAGCAAGCTGTCTGAGTGCAAAACTGATTGGGAGTTGAAAACAGATGGTCCTGAAGAGTAAAAACACATGAGAATAAGCAGGTGAAGGCTACAAGTGGTCAGCCACAAAGTTAAGGGCTGAATTTTATTCAGTTTATCCCCCACTGACCTAGAACAAAAGAACATTAAGAAAGGCAACAGAAAGTGCACATGACAGAAAACCAAAAGGAAGCATGAATGAATTCTAAAGGTTAGAACAGAACAGCATCTGTTGAAAAGGCAACAAATTATCTTTAATGCTATTTATCTGAGGAGTAATGCAAATACACTGGTAAGTGCATGTGTGCATGTGAGTGCATAATTATGTACAAATTCATGCAATTTCATGTCATGTGTGTTGTGTTCTTTTGTTGTATTCTTCTTCCATCATTGGTTTATTTCAAGTAACAGTTTTCAGAAGCTACTACTTAGTTGGGTTACAATCATCTCCTCTACAGTAATGATGTACATTCCTCCAGTCTTTTATCATTAGCTTCATAGTTCTTTGTAAGGCAAGGCCTCGCCTTGCTCCTTTATCCCCAGTGATCTCAATACTTTCCTAGATTGTGGGTAAAATTCTCAACTTTACCACAGAATGAGTAAACGATTCCCCTGAATTTACCCAGGCCTTCTGAATGACCTACCTTAGGAACTTGATTCACACCAGTTCTATGAAAGATGTCACAGGGATACTGTATCAGTTTCTGAGTGCAATTATTTTGGTATCAGAAAATCTTTCCTTTGGTTCAGAAGGATGCTACCCGTGCATTATGTTGTCACAAGCAGTCAATGACAACCCCTTATTTAAGTGCTAGGACACAAATTTCTTGTTTTTCTTCCTTGCAAAAAACGTATGCTTAGAACAGAGGCATCCCTTGTTGGACACTTCTGTTTACAAGGAAGCAAAAAATATGTATGAATTAGACATTCTCAATTACTTATTATCTTGCATTAGCCCTTAAATGGTTAAACTTTATATTCTTATTTCAAGCAATTAGTATATCACAAGGTTTGCTTTGCTTTCAGTAATTTGCCCCACACACCTCTTTTCACTGATGCCGGTATGGACTGTTGAGTCAGTTTATACTCTCTTGGGAAAATCAGAATTCAAGGATTGACTTGCAGCTCATGTGCATCTATGTGCATATGTATTTTCCCTTTTTGAAACAAATATGAGATTCCCTAGATTTGCTTCAGGCATTATTACTTTTTTCCCTGAAGGATATTCTATAGTTGGTAAACACTTTAGCAAAACCTTCAAAAACAAAATGTGCTGCACTTTTAGAAATGCCTATGATTTTCTTCCTACATGAAGTACTCCTGTTTGCTTTCGTGCTTTTATGGTATTTCAGTAACACAGCCCAGTTCTGTCAAGTAGTTATCCAGTCTCTCTTATCTTTTGTGGTGAAAACTGATTGTCTTTTCTCTCTCATCTCATAAATAACCTCATATGCTGGCCACAGGAGGTAAAGCTATTAGCCTAAATCAGTCCTCGTTGATTAATCTGTTAAAACTTCTTCAGCAAGTTATGTGAACAAACAAAACTTTTAGATCAATAGATTAATGCATTAGATTATTAAGCAAGATACTTATATTCAAATGCCCTTTTCAGCTTTTCAGTTCCTTAGCAGAATGAATGCAGATAACTTGAAGAGGTCTATTCATCTCACTGAATAAGTAGAAAAAAGACTCATGTCAGGAAGTTACAACTTCAGAGAACATTGCAGCATGGTTTCAAAATTCAGATCTGATTCCTCTTATTTATTTATTTATTTATTTATTTTAATTAATGAGAGTCTGCATTTCAGCATGCAAGAGAATCATTCCAGTATGCCTGCCTGCTTAACAGTAGATATCTGTTGATCTAATATAATGTGAAACTCCTTTTCCCTTCTTAGGAACCACATGTAATGTGCCTCTAGCAACCAAACCATTTATTTTATGCCAGCATAAGTGTATTAAGAAAGATATTTCGTACAAATGTTATGTTGGAAATAAATGCTTTTAGTTCATTATTAGCCTTTCACTGAGATTAGACATGACAATAGCCACACTAAAATTGACAGTAATTTTTCTGTAGATAGAAGTAAAAACAGAACAGAGTTAGGATTCAGTTTTTACCTCCAGGTCTATATAAAAAGTACCTTCCTGATTCAAATAAGACTCTGGTTAACACTTGCATAGTGTAGGGAGGTTGGACAGGCAGTGATTACTAATGCACCAAATCACCAACCATCTGTAACTCTATGGCTTCACAGTGAAGCTAAGAAAGCAGTTCAGTGATAATCACGATCCTGACCCTGAACTGCTGACTTGCACTCCTGGCTTGACCACAGCCCATGCCTATCCCCAGGAAGGTTTCTGATACACAGGACTGGAGCTGCCTCCAGCTGACCCCATGGACTGTCCCCTGGCTGGTGATTCCCTGTCCTGGCTACTCGAAGGGGTGCTCTCGCTGGTCTTGGCTCCCAGACCTAGCAAAGCAGCCGGACTACTCTGCACCCCAAAGCAAATGCAATCATCAACACAATATAGTAGCTGCTTATGTTTAATTTTCCTAGAAACATTTCTGCAAGTGTTCATCAACACATGACCTACTGAATTCTTATACATACTAATTCATCCTCTTCATAGGGATATTATCTCTTATTATATGACACTGATATTTACAGAGACAAGATAGAGAAGGAATATGAGAAACCAAACTAAATCAGGGGCTGGATCCACAAGTAGAGCCAAGTGGCTTCTTCAAATCCATATCCTCAAAACTGAGGTATATCTACTCTATCTCTTTGAAGGTCAGAACTTTTATTTCTGCCCACTAACTTCACATAAATGTTTCCAAGGTCAGCTTACTTCTTGACAGTGCTAGAGAGCTTAGTGCCTAAGCTCTGCCAGAAAGCTGAATGTGACATTTTTTTCCCACACTCTTTATCCACAAGTCCACCCCAGTATACTCAGATGCCCTAAAATATGTCTAGAATATCTGGTCAACTCAGGCTTTCATGGACCTCAGTCAGGGGGACATCTTGGGACTGGTACTCTATGATATTCTTATCAGTGACGTAGATGTTGGGATCAAGTACACCCTCATCAAGTTTGCTCATGACACCATGCTGAGTGGTGCAGTTGATATGGCAGGGAAGGGATGCCATCCACAGGGATCTTGATAAATTTGAAAGGTGAGACCGAATGAACCTAATGAGGTTTCACAAAGCAAAGTGCAAGGTTTTGTACTTGCGTCAGGGTAATTCCAGATATGTATGCAGACAGGGAGAAGATGAACTACTTGAGAGTAGCCCTGCTGAATCCTGACTAAGAAAACTTAATGTGAGACAGCAGTACGTTCTTGAACCCCGTACTGTATCCTGCGCTGCATCAGAAAAATGATAGCCAACAGGGCAAGGGAAGTGATTTTCCCTCTCTATTATGGCCTCCTGAGGCCCCATCTGGAGTATCGCATCCAGGTCTGGGATGGTCAAAGGGTTGGAACACTTCTCCTGTGAAGACAGGCTGAAGGAGATAGGATTATTCAGTCTGGAGAACTGAATTCTGCAAGGAGACCTCATTACTGCATTCCAATATTTGAAAGGAGCTTAAAAACAGGAGAAAAATCAATTTTTTACATAAGTAGATAGTGATACGACTAGGGGGAACAATTTTAAACTGCAGAAGGAAAGGTTTAGATTAGATTTGATGGTGAGGTGCTGGAACAGTTTGCCCAGAGAGGTTGTGGATGCCTGTCTCTAGAGGTGCTCAAAGGCAGGTAACATGGTACTCTGGGCAATCTGATCCAGTACATGAACTAGCAGTTGCCAACCCTGCCTGTGGCAAAGGGTTTGGAACTTAATTTTCCTTGAGGTCTCCTGCAACCCAAACCATTCTACAATTCATCATTCAATGATTCTATGATAAAGACTTATTTATGTCATTAGGCCTTTTTTCATATTTTTTTATTTTTTATTTTTTAATGCTGCTGATTACATGGATAGTGTTGAAAGAACTTCTGAATTGCTAGAATACTGTGAAGCCTTTTTCTTTTTCTTTTTTTCTTAATAAATAAGAATTAATGAATGTATAATTCAGGTGCTTTTTTCATTCAGGGTTTTTTTGTTTTTGTTTTTGTTTGTTTGTTGTTGTTGTTGTTTTCATCTTCATCTTGTGAATCGATGTTGACCTTTCAAAAGTACTTGAAGAACAAACTGCAAAAAATAAAGCCTATGGAATCTTCCTAATAGAAGTAAATAGTTTGAGAACTGAAATACAGAAATTACTACCTAGAACATTATGGTTCTCTCTTTTGTTGCTTTAAAAATTAAGATGATATTTTATGTGGTGTCTATGGGGCAAGTTTTCCAAAGCATATTGTTTTATTCCTTTGTTTCTTAATGAAAGTACTGCCTCTTTTGTTCCTTGCTTCCTCTGAATGTGTTCTGTGCAGTTTCTAATCCAATTAATTACAAGAAATGAATATGGAAAACCTTGGAACAAGGTTTACACCTAGAAGAGAGTCTGAATGGCTGCAGAGGGATACAGCCTACCTACTCACTAAACAGTGGGTATTTGTATTTTGTATTGTTTGTTCAAAATTCCACCTGTTCTTTTTCACATCAGTGTATGTTAACAAGAATCACTATAAAATTGTAAGTTTGTAATGTTATACAATCTTTAATTCAAAAACTAAGAGATCAAAACTGAGATAAAAAATGGTATAAGAAGAAAGGGAATATTAGGAAATTTGCTCACTCCTATTTCTAAACACTAGAAAATTAGATTAGAAATAAAATTTAAAAAAAAAAAAAAGTTTTACCTATTTAACAATATTTTAGCAATGTCACATGAAAATCAATTTTAATTCTGATACAATAGAAGCGCTAGTTGATGGTTTTAAGACCTAGCATTATGCCTGGGGGTAATTAAATGTTAGAAATTTGGAGTTATGTCAGAAACATCAATTCCTTACTGAACCTACTAATGTATTTTCATAGTCCACTTCACCCTCAATTTCATACAGCCATCTCCCATCACTCTACAACTGCTGCAGGAAAGTAAGAGGAACAGTAATCGCAGCTGTGTTATAGTAATTTCTGCAGAGGAAGAAAACTTACAGCCTTCCTCTTCACAGGAGGTACAGACAAGTCATAATCCAGGCCAGTTATCAACAAGGGAAATTTCCACCATTCCTCTTTTACAAATGCAGCAGCTTTTAACAATTACGGAACAATTTGGTGTATAAGTGTAGCCATTCTTTCCTACATGACTGAATCCAAAGATCTTATTCCTGAGATGGATAGGAAATTGCCAGTTTGTAGGGAGCTGACTGCCATCTTCAAATGGTAGCCTATCAGTACTAATTCACAGGGAGAGTAAGCTGTAAAACACAAAATAAGGTGGTTGGTACTGCAGCTTCTAAGCTACACTGGTCACCAGGGCTCTCTCTTCTGAATACATGCAAGGCAACAGACTGCTGTTGTCAGAAGCATGGCTAGCTGCCCTGATACAGCCATAAACTATGAACTTGTTTCTCATAAATATAGGTAAAGAGAGTAAAATGTGGAAGATGTTTATTTCTAGTTGTTTTGGAAAGATGAGAGAAGAAACTGATATCTTTTCTATACAGTAAAAATACAACAATCAGACAAACAAAAAGCCAACACTGATACATAGAAAACTGATAGTGAATTTCTGCAACTTTTGTCTAATTATTGACATATTTCCAAAATACTGAATAAAGAATCAACTGTGGATGAGAAAGTGCTTTCTTCACATCAATGTCTGGAAAGTGCTTTCTTCACATCAATGTCTGATTAAAAAGTATCTTCAGTGGTACACCTTACCTTACATATCCAAGGGTTAATTCACATGTCATATTTTGAACGTTTTTAAATGGACTTGATTAGGAATTCCCTGGAGAACTGTTGAACAGCAGGGAGTACTACTCTGTAAGTCATATAAAATGGCTGCCACTTTAAGGTCACTTTGGCACGTGACCTTAAACATGAAAGCGGCATTTAGTTTGTAACATAGAAATGCTTTATTTCAATTTCTTTGGACCTATCCTTAAGGGGTGTAATGAAGATTACTACAAATACGTAACATCATTGTTCTCCTAAAGAGAAAATGGATGTTTGCAAACAGAATGTAGCAAACCACCTTGCGAAAGTGGACACAATTACAGATCGTTTTACAGTCACCACATCTGAATCAATTCAGACTTGTTGCTTTCTGAAAATCATTCACAGTTTTTCCCGATCAGAGCTGAAAATCAGCAGGCATAAGGGACTAACTGACACCTCACATGTAGATTCTGTGTTACATATCCTGTAGCAAGCACATCCATGGTGAACAACGCACACATGGTGAGGCACCTGAACATTTATGCTTGGAGGAAAATGAATAAACGTTACCAAGAAGTAATGAGTGATTTTCTGTAAAGTTTTGGCATAACTCAAACAGTATCTCATTTTGTTTGATTTCTGTTTAGTTTCTGTTTGCTGAACGTTTTGCAGACAAAGCAGTAAGTGAAAACTATTTCAGGAACAATAACATGGAAGTGTTTACAGACTACAAAGAAAGCTGTTTACTGTGAGGGAAGATTTTCAGTTGTCAGGAAGAGACAAATCTCAGTTCTTTAAGATGTTAACACTTAAAGGCAGCTGATTATAGGACCTGAGGGGGAGAGGGGGATCACCAAGGCAAAGAAATCAAGTCAAATACAGAAACAGTATAAAAGGAGAGGGAGAATTATTAGATTAAGTGCTTTTTAACCTAATAATTTTTTGTTCTACACGTGGCCGCTCAAAAAATCCACTCCTAATCTACTAACATATGTTTAATTACATTAAAGGGAGTTAGCTGTTTGGATCTTGTCCTCCTGCCATTCGGTAATTAACACCTCAGAGTACGCAGTTCCTGTTTTTCCGCCGAAAACTAAACCGCTATTAACAAGGTAGAGTTGGATGAGCAATACTCCCACCTAGCGACAGAACTGTAACCTGTGAGGAAATATCCTTAAAACAGAGTGGCAAAACCCGGAACACATTCCTCTTCGTGTCAGGACTAGTAAGAGCTTATTCAACACTGTGAGTCTGCAAATATAAAGTGCATATGTTATATCAAAAAATAAAAGGCTGTATTTGTTATTATGATGTCCTGCACTGCAAAGACACCTTTTAATCTGTCGATAACAACTAATAAGCTGTTATCCTCAGCCAGCCTGTGTGTTTCTTCTAAAAACTACCAGCACACTTGAGATAGTTTTGTTCTAAATGGCTCTGAAGTACATTCACTTGGCCATCAAAAACTGTATAGCCCTCAAAATTACCAGATTACAGTTCAAAAAGTTGCCAAAGTATGGCAAAAACACAACTTGTGTTTTGAATATACTGAGACAGGAGGTATCTTCTGAAGAGGAAGACAATAAGATTCCAGTACCTCTGTTTCTTTGCACAAACCAGCCTAACACCTTCAAGCAATATTGTATCATGCTTGTTGGAAAACAATCTTAAAATCATCTTAACTCTTCAACTTCTGGGAGCAAACTAGTCTTGACTATGTGCAACATCACTGATGATCAAGTAGTAACACAGCATTTATCAAAACAAAGAAGTCTCAATTTTAATGTTTTTAACACGTTTATTCACTTAATAAATAGTGTAAGTATGATCAATGTTTAAGGAGTATTTATAAATGATATTTAATACATGAGAAAAATTAAAGTAGCTTTTTTTTTTTTTTTTTTTTTTTTTTTTTTTTTTTCCTTCTATTCAAAATGTCATCCTAAATTTCTTTTAGCATATCTGTTTCATTCAATGGAATCAATTTTTGAATATGGTGAATCTGATTTTTAAGAAAAAAAGAAAACAAAAGAATTGGTCTATTGAAGACTTCTTTGGCTATGCCTACTCAGGAACTAAAGGTACCCCTAGGCAGAACCAGAATGCATCCTATTTGAAACTCCAAACACTGTTTCTGTTCAGATTGATTCAGTGCAGTATCTACTACTGGTTCTAGGGCTTTCATCCTTGTTCTTTTCATTTGTTCATGTAGGATACATGAAATATCCATAGCAGCCAGCTTTTTTTTTTTTTTTTTTTTTTTTTTTTTTTTTTTTTCTTTTTTCCATTGTCCTGAGAGAGAATAAAAAAAAATGCTGCATCATTTTTCTCTTTTGTTATTGTTGCTTGTTTGTTTTATATAAACTTTAAAAACATAAGTCTGTATAGTGCCTCAGACTTACTGAATGCCTTAGGCCTTAGTCCTTCCATTGTCTGTCAGCATTCTACTCTTTGGTAATCCACATTCTTTTAACATTAATTTGACTGTGAAATGAGATACTTTCCATTGTCTGATGATGCAAAACAAATAAACAAACAAGCAAACAAAAAAAAAAAAACAACCTTGCTTTACTCATACATTCTGTGTAATATGGAAATATGTCTGACAGCTTCTACTTCCCTAACACTGCCAGGGAATTCATTTCGTCCTCATCTTGCATTGCATGGGTGGATTTTATTTTGGATTTGTTTGGCTGTGGATGATTTCCCCCATGTCTTCAACTAGAATAAAATGTGTACATCATAAATTCCATCAATACCAACCCTTAGTGATTTTAACTAGGTATGTTTTAACTAGTTACAATCTTTTAGGCACCTGTGCTCCCTTAGGTGAGGAAATCTAACCTCAGATGACTGGACTTTTGATGGCTGTAAACAGCAGAGTGGAATAATCATTATTCCATGATACGGACTAGTACTCAATTTTGTCAGTCATCCAACCTCTATAGACCATTATATAAATAAATAAGATGAAAACAGTGCATGAAAATACTATAATTCTTGGCATATGTTACTTAGACTGAATTATTTTTAACAGTGCATAAAAAATAAGTTTTATTCATGTTTTGTAGGTTTAGTATAATGTTTGTTACTGTGTTTTATTAATCATTATTCTGAGGTAAGGACTGAGATACGACAACACTTAGGAAGATTAGTTAAGTATTTGGTTCTATTGCTTAGATATGATGTTATTTATTGGTAATTGACAGTCTAAATTAATTGATAACTATGAGACTTAAGATCTGAAGTGAATTTCAGTGTCTTCCATAAATTTCAGGCAGAAGCTTACCTCCTCCAGCCTCTGCCTCTACTGCTCTCCAAACAGCTATACTGAACATCTGTTGCAGGCTTCCCAGAAATCTGCCAATTTCAAACCACTTTGCACTCAAGAGGAGAGAAAAAGCTTTCATGGATAACGTTCTGCCAACTACCATGTCTCTTATATATCAGTTGGTAGCAGCTGTGGCTAAACAGCATGAAGATAGATTTAATTCTTGATAGGCCATTTAGGACTTCATGGGTCATAACCAGCATCTTAAATTCCATCTGGAGACCACAAAGGAGTCACTGTAAATGCCACAGAAGTATATCAATTGGTCCCGATGAAATACGCTCTTCAGTAAGTGATGATTATGCACCTCCTGAGTGTCAGCTCCTAAGAGAATCTAAGGTAGGACCTACGTCTAAGAAAATGACTCCCTTCACACCTCCACACCTGAAAAAAAAGAAGAAAAAAAACAGTAACAACAGCAACAAAAAAAGAGACATAAGCATAAATCAGACTCAGAAAAGTCACAGTGTGAGAGATAAATCCAAGATACATATAATGTTAAAATAAAAATGGGGAACCCATTTGTCCAAATTGTCAAATATTATATAGGGCTTACAAATGCTGTCTCCATTTTGATAACTGAATAAATGCCTGCTAATAGTCATGTTTCATCTAGAATGCATTTTCTCTCACCTTAGGGGGCTTGTGAATTGTTTCTTTAAAACAGAGTTGAGGCAGATAGTTCAGCACCACTGGAGCAAAGAGAATGTGCTTTCACTGTCTGCTGTTAAACACCTAGTAGCAGCTGATATGAATACTCATTTGTTATCCTAATCTTACTATCCATCTAGATGTTCCTTGTACTGCATAATTTTTGTCTTATTTCTTTATCCCCCAAATGCTCAGTTTAAGTCCTAATGGCTCATTGAACATTCTGGTAATTGGTCTGAGACATAGATGCCTCATTTCAAGTCTTTGTGGTCAGATTAACTGTAATGTACCAATATTAGACTCACTGATCAATAAACACTAGGTCTGAACAAATAAAGATGGAAGGAAATTAGTGTTCATTCTGATTTGATGTCATTCAGATATTAAAAAACTTACATATCTAGGTGAGTAAACTATGTACAGATATAATAATAGTTATTATTATGCTTCAAAAGGAAGGTTTCCCATGGACTTAGCTCCTCCAGGAAGCCTTTTCCATTAGGGAAAAAAAAAAAAAAAAAAAAAAAAAAAAAGTTTTTGAGTAAGTATAAAACTTTCTATTTTTCCCCTCTATGCAGCTGTATTCCTTTGCTTTACTCACTGTACCACTGTAAGAGCTTTTTCTGCACATATGGTTCAAAATATCTTCCAACTGTTTTGAGACTCTAGAAATACCCCAGCACCTGCCACTGCAACCTAAATCCTGCTCCCTCCTGTGTACACATAAATACCGAGGCACATATGGTACTTTATCAAAGTCCTGAACACCTAGTCTATATTATTTTATGCAGAGTGATAATTTGCTTTCAGAAAGCTCTAGCATTCATCAGATCATCAAGTCAGACACATGCATCTCCTCTTGAGACCTATAGAACTACTACTGTGCTTCATCAACCGGATTAAAGGAAAAAAAGTTTACATCACATGGAGAAAGAAGAACCTTTGCCTGATTACTGGAGAAAAGACTGCCAAAGCCGTCTTTATATAATAAAGTGTGCTGCCCTTTCTTCCCTTTTTCACTTGTTTTCAGAAGCTTGAAGAACAGATTTTCCCGTTTTGCAAGCTCTGCAATTCAGTGCTAAAACCACCTACATTTGTTCAGTTTCAAAATACTCATAAACTTCAATATTTCAAGATTCAAAGCTCATCATGGAAACAACCTCATTTCTCAACTGTTCTACTACAAACCAAAGGAAAAATATGCCTCCACTTGTTTCTCAGAACTGAGGCACTGTAGAATATTAATATGCATAAAACAACTTTCCCATGGAATTAATAAGCAAATTTGTCAGGATTAAAGAAGAAAGAGAAGAAAAAATAATGTGGGAAAAGAAGGAGTTAAATGTTACATTTGACATTCGAACATGGAAGTCGCTGTAACGGAGCTCAGAATTTCATTTAAGGAGAATAAATATCTGCAAGAAAATGCAGCAACAGGAAAACATAGCTGCAATATTAACTACACTGTTTGGTTGCTACCCATGACAAGGCATGCTCAAATGAACTTATACTAACTACGGTGAAAAGTCTCCCGACAACAGTACCATAGAGTAAGGATATTACAACACACTATCGTTTCTGTGTTTCACACTCAGTTGTCATTTAGCATGCATTTTTGTTGTATTTGTTATTTATTTATCCTTAAATAGAAAATGAGGAGAATGCAGCAACTCCAGTAATTCATGCTTTACATGCAGAGAGTTCAACCTTGCTCTCAGGTTGAATCTGACTGTAATATTAATGCCCAATCGAAGGCAAAATTTGCACAGAACAGTTTGCGGATGTGAAACTTGTTTTACATTTTCATTTTCAACATTTATTGGCATACAGTTCACACGCAAAAAAAAAAAAAAGTGAGAAAAAATTTCCTCTGCGCTATTGTCTTTCTTTCTCTTGAAATTCTGACAGAATCCAGCACCTTGAAAAGAAAAAAAACAAAACAAAACAAAACTTTTTCGTGAATATTGCTGTTTTCAATATATCTTTTTTTTTTTTTTTTTCTTCATGAATGCTAACTATTAAATGAGATAGCGATTATTTATTTATTTATTTATTAAATCATATATAGGAGCAGTCTTATTCTTCTATTAGATGGTATAACAAATGCACTGAGGTTGATTAGGGAGCCATTGTTGTGATTGGAGAAGAAAGATGAGATTTGCAGTGTATGAGTTCATGAGTAGTATGTTCAATATTTAGGTTTAGGAACAAGCTTGAAGTACTATTAACATTTAACATCTTTGCTACATACATATTAGAACCTTATGCTGTTCAGCATGAGTACCAAGTCCAGGCACTTTGTTTTCTGCTAGTAATATCTTTTCAAGCAATTGAATGTTCATGGGCTCATGCTTGGCTATAATAAAATGACTGGCCTGATATTTTTTAAGGTAAGACATATTGCTGTACTGCTGATAGGAATACATGTTCCATAGGAAAACCAGACCTATAAGATAGGGAAATTAAGCTTCTCATAAGTGAGAAAATGTGGAAATGCATGAAGCTTTGATTTCTCATGGGTAAGTATTTATGAGAGGATCAGTATCAGTGAGATTGTAATGCTTGCCTAATATATGCCATCTGATTAGTAAAAACAAGTGGATTAGGCCTTCTACAGATACATAGAAAGTCCCAGTTCTCATGGGGGACTTCAGCCACCATCATAGCTGTTGGAGGGACAATACAGCAAGCAATCCAAATGAGATAGATGCTCCTTTAGCTCCTATATCTCACACAAATAAGTACATTCTTTACGCTGAAGGCAGTTTACACCATTATAAGACACAGACAATACCTTCTTTATGTGTTTTTTAGTTCTCCTTCATCATAGGAAATAGAAAAATTTCATGCACAATTTCTAAAAGCTATTACTACTAGAACACATAATTCATTCCACGGCATGGATTCTGTACAAAATGCTGACAACTATCAGCTTGGTTTCACATAGTGGGAGTCTCCCCTTTTATTTTATATAATTTCCTTTAGCATTATGACAGGCCTATGGCAGAAGGGCGAGCATGATGGGAGTTAAATGTTGCACCACATTTAGAGGCAGCCAGAACATTCTCCCATGGATTATTTTTATTCTTGCAGTGATTTTGCTTCTACAAGAAAAATGGTTTATTATAAAACCTTTACCGCTGAGTCCCACACAGGAGTTAGCTGTTCCATATTTAGACACCTCCCTTGCAATCAGCAGTTACAGGATTTAGCTTGTAAAGGACAATGCTGCACAGGCTGAGCTAAGTGTTTCTAACATAACAAAAACTGCAGCACCAAAAGACCTCTAATGTGTTTCTGCCAAGTTATTGTATGAACAAGAACTGTTTCACCACACTGTTGTTGCTACAGCACAAACCAAAAGTCTTGAAGTAAGAATTTTTTAATGAGGAACAAGAAATTAGAATGATATACTCAAAATCCTATTTCAGCTACTGTTCCTTTATTTTACTACAGTACAGTTTTGTTCTGAATCTGCTCCTCCAAAATCCTAACATCAGGATTTTGATTAGAATCCTAACATAGGAAACCTTAGTTCCTATCAACCCATTGCTTCTTAGAGTGAGAGCTGATTCATCACTGTGCACAGAGACGAAGGGAGGAAGAATCTTGGTAGACAGTGGGCAGGAGTATGGCAGAACCTTGCCTACACTGCATCACTGTTAGTGGACAACTTCTGTGCACTGTAACTGTGGGACTGATAGAAAATTTTCTTTAGTAAGAGAAAAACATAGTGTCAACTGGAATCAAACACCGCTTTCCACTAGTTTTAGACTAGACAGCTGACAGAGTATCACAATTTGATTCTTTAGTTTCCTAACATAGAACTGTGCCTCTATACTCACCTGCAATGATTAAGAACTAAGCAGAAGTCTTACGTTTCAAAAGAGCATACCAGCACTGTTTTCAGGGTATCAGAAAGTTGGAACTTGTCAGTATTGCCTGCAAGCATCACTAGATTTTTCAAAATGTGGAGTGTTCAAAGGTACACAATCTTTCTTCTTTATTAATGCCCCCACAGGAGATCACCTATAAAAAACACCTGAGACACTGGCTTTGGTTTTTCTCTTGATTGTCTAATTTATATACATAGTGAATTTCTGAAGGTTATAAGGTGTCATAGGCCCTAAACTTTTTGATAAGAGCTGTTGGCAACTGGGAATTTCACACAAAAAATTGTTCATATTTGTCAGTAATGTTTTAGGCATATATGTGACAGTACTACATTCTGCAGTGCTAGCTCTGTAGTCCATAAAGCACAGGATCAGAAAACCACAGATTCATAAAATGGTTTCAGTTGGAAGGAACTCTTAATGATCATCTAGTCTAAAACTCCTGCTGTGCTCAGAAACACCTTCAACTGTCAAGGCAAATTTCAAACACTTCCAAAATTGGGCAAAATTTCCCTGATATTCCTGTCCCAATGTCTATTTCATCATCCCCATTATGAAAAATTTCTTCGCTATATCTAATCTGAATCTACCCATTTTCAATTTAAAATGACTGTAACTCATCCTTTCCCACCACTACAAGACCTGGTAAAAAGTTTTCTTGTCTTTCCTATAAGTCTCCTTTACAGACAGGCCACGATGAGGACTCCCCATAGCCTTATCTTCTCCAAGCTTAAACAAGCCAACTCCCTCCTCTTCATAGAAGAGGTGCTTCAGACCTCTCTCCAATCATGGCCATAGTCCTCAGCTGGGCCTGTTGCAGCCTCTCTGCCCAATGCTTGTATTGGGAGCCCCAGGCCTGGGTGCAGTTCCTCAGATAGGTCCTCATGAAGGCAGAGGAGAGGGAGATAATCCCACCCCCCACCCTGCTGGCCACTACTCTTTTGATGCAGCCTAGGATACTGTTGGCCTTCCAGGCTGTAAGCACACTGCCAGTTCATACCCAGTTTTTCCATCCATGAATATCTGCAAAACCTCCTTTTCAGGGCTGCTCTCTATTAGTTTGTTGTCCAGTCTGCACTAACACTGGAGACTGCCCTGTGTCACCAGTGAAGAGTTTAATTTTAAAATTATTAATTAAAATTAATTAAAATTAATTTTAAAACTCTAATTTTCATATGCAAATCATTCGATTTCTAGGAATACTGTCAAATCATTTGATATTGCACCAAGACAATTCCACTTTAAATGAGAAACATCATAACCTTTCTGGAACTATTTGTAAGGCTATTCTGAGCCTCTTGTTTTTCATTCAAAAAAACAAATTCACTCTGAGTTACAACAAATTTTGACAACTAATGTTATCAGTAAAGAATAAGATTTGTAAGGAGACACCAAATTATACATGTGATGTTGACAATTGATCTTGCATGTGAAATACAAAGAGAGTGCAGTTATCTGTGAAGAATAACAGCTCCCAAAGAAATCTTGCATAAAATTACCTTTTTTTTTTTTTTTTTTTTTTTTTTTTTTTTTTTTTAAGCATTGAAGATTTTTAATCTTTTCTAGTTGTATCCTTCTAGATCCTGCTTTACAGAGCTTAAAATCTTTGTTTTACTGCATAGGTCATCAGTATGTAGGTCACTATGCTGACAAAAGGATGATTGCTATGTCATTCCTTAGCATCATCTTTTATTAATCTGCATTAACATGGAGCTGGTAGATCATAAAAATAAGTACTGGACTTCCATAGATTCCAATTGGAAACAATTGTTTTTGGTAACATAAATTTATTTATTTATTTATTTATTTGTATCTTTCTTAGAAAATTAAACATTGTCCTACATTGACATCATAGTAAGCTAGTCACCTAAAAGATTATCTTTTTTATTTCAGAAGCAAAAATACACACCAATTTTTTAAAGTCTTATAATAATGACTGAAAAGCTCTAGTCCAAAAAAAGCTCCAGGAAATTAATGGTGTGCCCCGGTGGCGCAGTGGTAGAATTGCTGCTTGCAACACCGGTGGTCCGGGGTTCGAATCCCCCCTGTGGCACAGGGGGTAGAAGTGCCGCTTCGCTACACAGAGGGCTCGAAACCTGGGAGTTGGACTCGATGATCTCTAAGGTCCCTTCCAACTTGCACGATACTGTGATACTGTGTGATACTGTGATATTTAAGGAAAATTCTGTGAAGCACTTTGCATCGATGTAGGTGTTGCTTAGGTAGGCTGATGGCATAGTAATAGAACTTCCCTGGGGTTATCTAGTACAATTAAAAGACTAGGCTGCTTTTAAACAGCATTTTACTAAAATGACTAGCGTTTGAAACACAGTAGTACAACATCCTTTGAAGCTCTCTTGTAAATTCCATTGTCCCTTATTACTTCTCAAGCACTTAGCTTTCAGTTACCCCAGTAATTTTGTCCTGGTTTCACGGTTAATTTTTTTTTTATTATTATTTTTCTAGTAGCTGATATGGTGCTGCATTTCAGATTGAAGATTTTTATAGTGTTGAAAACACACAAACATTTTAATTGTTGCTGAGCAATGCTTACACTAAATCAAGGATGTTTCAGCTTCTCACATTTCCCTTCTGGCAAGAAGATGGAAGCGTACCAAACCAGGACAGCTGAAGCAAACTGGACAAGGAGGTCTCCTAATCCATACTGAACAATACAACAGGTGGAGTGGGCTGGGATGATGGCTGCATCTCAGGGACTGGCCAGGCATTGGTCAGTTGGTGATGAGGAATTGCACTGTGCATCACTCACTTTGTATCTTATTATTTCCCTTTCCTTTCTTATTAAACAGTCTT
This sequence comes from Excalfactoria chinensis, assembly GCF_039878825.1. NCBI lineage: Eukaryota > Metazoa > Chordata > Aves > Galliformes > Phasianidae > Excalfactoria > Excalfactoria chinensis. Next base: position 46,620,900 of record NC_092857.1, read on the forward strand.
TATCTCAGTCCATGACTTTTACTGCCAGCCAATTCTCTCTTCCATCCCGGTAGGGGTTAGAAGAGAGATCAGCATGTGCAGTGCTGCTGGGTTTAACCACTATAGATCTGTCAACTATTAGATGAATACAAACGGTACATTTTCTGGCCATTGCTTTTTCTAATCAATGCTATATACTAAGAGCCATATCGAGAATACAGGTTAACTACAGCACGCTCAAATTCTTTACCATACCTGGATGGAACTGAATTTCTTTTTATCTTGAATTAATTTTCCTTTAGTGTAATTTCAGTGACCGTCATTCAGAAAATAGTATGTGTGAATTACACTGCACTCTTTGTTATTCATGTCAGAATTTCTACACACTCCATCTATCCATAAATCTTATTAGTAAGACAACAGGAAAAAAAAGCATGGTTCAAATCTCTAAAAGCATGAAAAAAGCTGTAGTGACCACTTCACATGATGGAAGGAATTATTGCTTTTGTGTTTTAAAACCACTGCCATTTCAATAATCAAACTGGCATGATTTGCAAACAGTGCATCATGGTGGTTGAGGGGTAATAAATAACAGCTAAAGGCTTTGGCAGAGCCAGGAAAATCCGTCAGCTAAGTTACTAAACACAAGGTAATACAGGACTCCAGTCTTAACTAGATTGTAAATGTTTGACTTTTCACACCTTGCCCTTATTGTCTAAAGCTGAATTGTCTTATTTTCCCAAGTCTTTAAGTATGTTTATACACAAAGTATTTTGGTTCTCTAACGTTTCCATGGCAAAGAGATAAATGCCATCATCCCTTCTCACTGTAAACACAGACAATGTTTTCCTTCTAAAGTACTTCTCAAGAAAGAACTCAGGTAAACAGTGTACTGAGACTCTCAGCAACTGGTACAACTCAGGAACTGTTTTGCTTCCACACAAACGAAGATATAGATTTATGTCAACAGAACACCATTTTTTAATCATAAGAGTATGACAATTGTTATCAGAAATTTGTGAAAATCTTAGCCTTCCATACTACTTCAAAACATGCAAATTATCTGCACTAGATATTTTCAAAGAAAGCATGGACTTCATGCAAATATTCTATACCATAATACCTTCACTTTCTATGTATTATCTTCATGGTTTGTGTTGTGGAAAAAAAAGAGGATAGTTTGAAAGAGCCTCAGTAGAACTTGGGACTTAATGTATTTCTGCTTGTTTGCCTTGGCATTAAGACCATTATTTCACTCCTGAACCTTTCACAGGACCACACTTCTTGATGGTAAGTTATAGTGTAAAGGAGTTCGACAATATGCCATCCACGCTCAATGAGCCAGTTTTAGGAAACCCAGAAATCTTGTGTTAAAATTCCTTACTCTACTGGCATATGGATTAAAAGTGACTAAGTTCTTTAGCATATACCACGCAGCAAGCCAAGAGCTTTAATGAATATAGATAAAAGAAGCAGCCAAATCATCCCACTAAGACAAACAGATAACAGATTTTAGAACAGATATCACAGAAGTTACAGATCTATGAACTGACTTGGAAGTTAGTCATGCACCACATACAAGTTGACAGGTAGTGTTTCTTTACAGTATGTTATTCTAACAGGTGTGACCTGAGAGCCACAGAATCATTTAGGTTGGAAGAAACTTTTGGAGATTTTCTAGTCCAATCTCCTGCTTAAGCAGGGCCAGGCCAAGATCCTGTCCCACTGAGTTCTGAATACTTCCACAGTTGGATTACTACTGTGATCTAACCAATAGAATGGTCATTATTTTCATTCAACAATTTTCATTGTTCTACAGCGGTAGTGCTGACTGTACAGTAAAAGAATTTTCAGCTATTTTACAGATTCTTGGTTGATTTAACCCCATTTTGTTAGAGTTTTTCCTCACAACAACAACAAATAAACACACACACACACACACAAAATAAAAAAAAAAAAAAAAAAAAAAAAAAAAAAGCAACTTCAAACATTTGTAAAGTCTCAAACATTTTTCAGATATTAGCATCAATGCTATATATGAAAAATACAGGATGGTACTCTATGAAGCATGGCAGTATTCTCGAATTTTTACAAATAGAGTAACCAGAATGATTATTTGCGTCAAATGAAAATAGTACTCTTACTTAGAAATACCGAGAAGTGGATACAATTACCATTCTCGTGGTCCTGAAGATTTCAAGTGATAATGGAAAGCCCTAAAAGGAGAATATTCTATTTTGGCCATAGGACATTTATAGAAAGGGAAGAGAGAAAACTCCTGTATGAACTTCACCTATGACCTAAGTAAATCACCTTCAGCAATAAAATACCGTGCCCCTTATTTGCATTCTACTCTTACTTATGACAGTTCATGAAGTTGCCAATATTGTCTACGCTTTTGTTATATCTTTCCTCTAAGAGTAACACCGAAATCTTTTTTCATTCTTTGAGAAGATGATTAGGTATTTATTCAATTAGCGCAAATAAGCTGATAGTCATAAAATAAATTTTGCCTTTACAACATAAACACAACCACATTTTAATACACCTCCAACAGTAAAAACAAACAAACAAACAAACAACAACAACAACAACAAAAAAAAAAAAAAAAACAGAAAAATAATATAGAGCATACCACCTCTTACTATAGCTCTGAATGATTTGAAATCACACATTTGACCCCATCTTAGCTTATTCTTGTGGAAGTAAGGAAGTTGACCTAATCACACTTCATCCCCCTTATGAGATTATCCTGTTTAGCTGTGCTTCTTTGTCCTCTTCCACAAGAAAAAATCTGTTATCTACATTGTCACTATACCAAACCATCCACAGTCACATTTATACTAGGGATGAATTTTCACTACCATTGTTATAAAGAATGTTTTTACCACTGAAATTATTTATTCTTTAGTTTTCCCAGACAAAATATTTCCACATTATTAAATTAAGTATTTAATTTATTCATTAAAGAAAACCCACACACTGAAATGTTTCACTCATTTGAACAATATTTATGGTAATTATCTAAGAGGATAATCAAACTCAAGGTAAAAGCCCGGTAAAGAACCAATGCTGCATCGGAGTAGATTATTAGAAATATTAAAGTGTTTCACCACAAGGCTTTGATAGAATGCATTAGCTAAGAAAGGCATTTCAGTATCAAATATATGCTTTAAGCATTTGGTGGTTCTCTATTAAATGTTTGTCTGAATTAGCATTTTAATGATTCTCCTTTGAGCACAGCATTCTGACACCAGCAAGGTTCTGAAAACCTCATAAAAATGAATGTTCTGTTGATTTTCATGGAACTAGGTTCACAGTATTTTGTTATTCTCAGAAACAACTGAGTTGTATCATCAGGCTTTATTTCACCACAGAAAGCCAAAATTCTTCAGAAGGAAGATTTACCAAACAGATGGCCCTACCCATGGACAAGAATGATAATAGCATGCCAATTCAGCACTTGTGAGATGGTCTTTGATATTCACTGAAGCACAACAATATTCCAGGACGTAAATAAAGAGAACCTTTTTTTCAACGCTAGAATGCTTCAATGGAGGAACACTAAAGAATCTGCAGACCTGGTCCCAGTAGGGAAACTGATTTTCAGAAACAAAAGCATATGCTCTTTTGCACTACTACACAGCGGAACTAAAATGACTCCCCAGGCTCTTTGAAAACAAATTAAATATTTGAAGCTTGACTCTAACAATGAAAGCGTGCCCACCTCACTGACAAGTGCTGCCAAAGAGAGCTTGATGAACCATTTGTGCACGGTTCAGAATTTCAGAAAAAGGAAACTTGAGTAGCCCCAGACTGAAGTTCTCAATCTCTCTTGCTGAAGACCCTTTCATTACAAGGCTCAGTCAGACTTTCTTCAACACAAACTGCAGTGAAGGGTAATCTACAGAGTGTGAAGTAAAGTTTAGAACATAAACAGACTTCTGTTAAAACAGAACTAAAAGGAGGAACCAGCTTTTCTTTCTTTCAGTCCAAGGGAGGGATGAGACCAATAACAGATTAAAGGACAATAAACTTCTAAAAAGCACTATAAGGAAAAGATACTCAGATCTAAATAATACCATGAGTTTCACAAGTAGATAACACTGCAGTAAATGAATAAATGTACATTAACCCTTGTGTCATCATTACCACACAAATCTTGGATCTGAATTCCCATAAAACCTTGAGAGTTTTCTTACCTTTCTGTAGTTTCATTTCTTTTTTGAAGGCACCTCAACAACGTCATGAGCATATCTCTGCATTTGCACTAAGGTACTGTGGAAATGAGCAAGGAAAAAAACAAAGTCCTGTGACTTTGTTTTAACTTTTGACATTTTCCATGGTTGTTATACCTTGTTGTTGTTGTTTTCCTTCTTTGGTTATATAAAGGGATTTAGAAATGTCAAAAGTGTTAAAAATGTTAAAAAGGGAGAAAGAATAGTACATAAAGAATACAAAGAAAGAATACTTTAGGAATGCTATGTGTTGAAATTCCTTTATTTCATATTTCCAAGACACTAAGAGATGTTCTGAAGCTTAGTTGTGGAGAGAAAAATAAAATGTAAGCCTGTCTTCCTTCACATAATTAGATATTTTTCATTGTCAGCAGCCTCCTAAAGTGCAACTGCATGTCCTTGAGTTTTTTTAAAGTACTTTTCTTACATACGCTGGACAATGGACCGATGAATTTCAATAATATAACAGAAATGCACTCAAACAATCTTTTTGTATACTAATTTTTAAATCCTAAATGGAGTGCTCCTAAAGAATGGCCAGATTGTTCTGTGTTCTACATCCACAGACTTGCAGATTGTTACTGATGTTTTCTGACCAATTTCAGGGGAAAACAACAAAAATAACAACAAAACAGGCTTTGAACTTTATACAACTGCCTCTAAATTCTTAATACACGTATATGTACAGGTAATCAGGGCAACAAAAACTTAACAAAGTGCCAATATTCTTCATGCAACATATATATATTTCTCCAAACAGATAAAAGAAAAAAACCAGCAACTTTCCTTAGAATTTCATTACATTTATTCAAAGTCCCGTGGTCTAGAAGGAGAAAATGTTATCTGCTAAGTACCATATGTACTTTACATAGCATTAAACTGAACAATTAGATTTGGTCACTCAAGTTTTCTATATTTAAGCTGCTTCATTCATTCTTTAATGGGATAAAGTAAACACATTTACTTAAAACCTTTAATCCCGTCCCTAAGCTAGTTAAAACTAATTAAAAATTGGACATAAATTTTATTCTACAGAATTATTAAGGATTTCTTTCCTAAAATCCATTTCTCCATTTAGCCCTGACACAGAGTGGTTCTAATCACTAACTGCAGATGCTTTTGATGACTGTAAACTGCTCTGAATTTCAATAGAATAAATAATCATTACTGTCAACAGAAAATATTTCATTATATTCAGTAGGACAAACTATGCTTCCAGTCACAATTTGAAGTCACATAGCAAATTAAGGGGGTTACACCAAATTCATATGTGCAATTTAAAATAATTCTTAGATCTTTTTTTTTATTTTTTTTCTCAAGCAGTAACTTTCTGGAAAGCTTTTCTAGGATGATGAATAA